>NC_133618.1:575682982-575982982 GCF_048593235.1 Sminthopsis crassicaudata
ATCATGTTTGAAATAAGGTGACACAACTAGGGTGGGTCCCAGATAAAATTATTAATAGCAAGTTTGTCTTTGATGCCTCCTAACCTCTCTTACTTAAAGCTACTTTCTTCTTACCTGCCACTGGACCTACAGTGACCAAAACCACCATAAAAAAGGGCCTATACTGAACCCAAAGTATGATCTTAGCTGGCTGTCAACTAATTCCTCGGATGAATTTCTGCCATGTCTATCTGAGAAAGCTACAAATCCCTTCTAGAGACTGGTGGAACTAGTAGGATCATGAAACTATGCCAAAGAAAGTAGGACAAGGAACAAAATCTAAAGAAACTGCTCCAAGGGCAGCTAGATAGAGCACCAGCCCTGAAGTCAGGAGGACCTAAGTTCAAATCTGATTTCAGACACTTACCACTTCCTAGCTATATGACCCTGGGCAAGTCACAACCCAAATTGCCTCAGGAAAAAAAAAAAAAACTGCTCAAACTTCAAAAGCTAAGGAGTGAAAAAAAGGATTTGGTAGAAGGGGAATCAGGTATAAATTTGTCAATATATACTATGACTACAATTCTACTCACTGCATATCACATATCTCACACACACACTTAAGAAATCTAAAAAATTAATAAAACCCTAGTTTAGCACGTAATTGCTCTCTACTTTGTAAAAGTTAATGTTGTTTCCTCAAATAAGGCTCTTAAGAGCAAGATACCTCATCCTTTAAGCTTTTTTTTCCCAACATCTACCAGCACAAAGCTGGGCATCTATATATAGCAAGTACTCAATAAATAACTGATGAAGTAATTGATAAACACAGTTCTAAGTAATTATGCTATGAATGATCTTTGAAGTAACTAAAGCTTCTTATTAAGAACTATGATATTATTCATACACATTTTTAGAGCTCGAAGATTTATAGCTTTAATGTTATATTTAGGCAATGAGCCAATTTTGATAACCAAACTTAACTCAATTAAAAGTCTAGAAGGCAAAGTGAGAATGCAGAGTACCCTCTAATTCAGAGATAACTGCTGCCTGTCCTGCTAAAACTCTAAGAGTTGAGATGTCTCACCATGAGCTGAGACACTTCATACTATTCCCATTTCCGTCTCTTCTTTAAAGATGTCCAAATCCTGTCCAGCAATCTTCTGGTGACTTAGGATGCATCCCAGGGAAGCTGCTTTGTAGCTGATAATGAACATCCACATTAAGCATCCTTGTCTTAAACCTTCAAACTGCTTTTTTGACAGCAATCAAGATCAATGAGAAGGGAGGACCTTCAGACATAGCAAAGAGCAGTTGGATATAGATTCTCTGCAGCCAACTGGAAATAGAAGGAAAGAGGATCCCAGATCCACTTAATTGGCTCAGAGAAAACTTTGACCTTGTATCCACATCCTAGTTGAAAGCTTTGTCTAATCCAAGAATATTCAGGTACCAAAGGAAGAAAGGCAATATTATAAAGTGGTGACTCCTTCCTAAAGTATCTTTCCTGATTAGTCACCAATCAAGGAAATCACAGAGAAAAATACATGGCCTGTAAATGGACCAAAAGCAAAAGTTCACCAAGTAAAAACTTGAGCTAAACAGAAACATCACCAAAAAAATCACCACACATTCCAAAGTCATGGGTTTCTATGGGCATTCCCAAATAATGTAACTAAATACTAAGAGTATTTAGACTGTAAGTAAGAGGGAGCATCCTTATTCTCAAGGTGTCTTAGGCAAGTAAGATCTTATTTTATTTTTTAAATCCCAGGCAAATGACATACAACTGACAAATAAAGCTGCCATCATCTTTACATCTAGGAGATTCATATTAAGCCAAAATGTGCTGAAGTACGCTCCTCTAATCTGACCATTAACTATGGTATTTTACTAGTCCATATTCACAGTAACTCTGAAATCTTTTTCCCCTTCCTCATCAACACTACTTCCTCATTCTGAACTAAAGCCAACACATGGCTGGGTAGTACCATTCAGTTCTGATGAAAATATTCCTCAAAGGATACTAGCTAAAATAAATCACAAAATATCTACTTATTACATGCAGTATGGCAATACAATGGACTAGATGTCTTCAAACAGAAACCCATGCAGAAAGAGACTTTCTCAAATGTTTTAATTTATATATCACACATAAAGAGAAAGAAATTCATCTATATCTAAGTTGGTCTGCTATGCTTTTCCTTCTGCTATAAAGTGGTAGTTGCAGAAAACCATTTAAAGTTACCCCAAACCACTTTATGAAATAAGACAAATTTCCATATTGAGATGAGAAAGACCATGTCTGTCAAAAAGTAACACATGAAAACATGATCCCAAATACTTCTATTTAGGAACAAGGAGCCAGCACAAACAGACATTTTATTATTGCAAGAAAACATGTCCTAAGCAACCCATGATTGATTTTAGCTGGAGTAAAAATAAAAGCTAATACACAGAAAGCAGTATGATAAGAATGACAAGAAAGGAAAATACAGGGCACATATGAAATGAGACACAGAGATTCTACACTGGAAGAAATGCTCGTGGCAACCACAAAAACATGAATGATGGGAAACAAATAGTAATCTACATGGTACTACTTTTCAATACACTTAGTTTCATTCATGATTTGTTTTTGTGGCCAAAGTGTTAGTTTTTGGGCTGGTGAAGTGAGTGGAGCTCCTAACCTGAAGTCAGGAAGGCCTGAGGTCAAATATAGTCAAATCCTTTCTAGTGGCATGGCCTTGAGCAAGTCATTGAATCAGTCTGATTCAGTTTCCTCAACTGTAAAATGAGGGATAAGAATATTACCTCACTTCCAGTGGTGCTGTAAAAATAAAATGAGATTATAATTGTGAAGCACTTGACAAACCTTAAAGTGCTATATAAGTGCCAGCTATTCTCTGAAAGTCTATAAAAAAAGAATTAAATTCATTATTAGCTTTTAAAAGCTGCTCATATAATAAGACTTCATCAGTTAGTTTTATTTTGCAATATCACTGAATATTCTTCTACAAATTTTTCCATAAATTTCCACAAATTTTTGCTTATGGATTAATGTCTGAAAGCAGCAGTCATCTGGCTAAGAAACAGTGCTGGATCAGTGGAATAGGTTAGATACACATTACACAATAATTAAAGACTATAGTAATTTAGTGTATAATAAACTCCAAAAAGTCACTTCCCAAAAGTCAGAGGATATGAATTTTCAGATGACAAAATTAAAGCTATCTGTAGATATGAAAAAATGCAAAGAGAAATACAAATTAAAACAACTCTTAGGTACCACCTCACCCTTCTCAGTTTGGCTAAGATGACAGGAAAAAATAATGATAAATGTTGTAGGGAATGTGAGAAAACTGGGACACTAATGCACTGTTGGTGGAGTTGTGAAACAATCCAATCATTCTGGAGAGTGATTTGGAACTATGCCCAAAAGGCTATAAAATTATGCATACTCTTTGATCCAGCAGTGTCACTACTGGGTCTGTATCCCAAAGAAATCATAAAAGAGGGAAAAATACCCACTTGTGCAAAAAATGTTTGTAACAGCTCTTTCTATGGTGACAAAGAATTGGAAAAGGGGTAGTTGTCCATCAATTAGGAAATGGCTGAATAATTTATGGTATATGAAAATAATGTAATATTATTGTTCCATAAAAAATGATGAACAGCTTATTTTTAAAAAGTCTAGAAAGATTTATATGAACTGATGCTGAGCAAAACAAACAATCAGGAAAACACTGTACACAGCAATAGCAAGATCATGTAACAAATCAACTATGACAGACTTTAGAATTATGGCTCTTCTCAGAAGTTCAGTGATCCAAGGCAATCCCAATAAACTATGAATGGAAAAACCTACCCACATCCAGAGAAAGAATTTTCAACATGACTCATGAGAAAATATGTAAAAAAATGAATATACATGTATACCCCCCCAAAAAAAAATGTTTTTACATGTAACTGAGGAAGATAAAAATTTTAATTAAAAAAAGAATGGATTGGTGTCAGCCATTAACTGAGACAGGCAGCTAGATTGAAAAAAAGGGGATGTTGCTGTCCAGAAAACTGAAAAAAGGGATCAAGGAATCCTCTTACATGGCCTTGAGGCAGAGTCATGCTTTGTCTGTCAATCTCCATAAAATTCAAGTTAGCTTGGCCACCATAAGAATAATTAATATCTTGCTTTGGCAAAGGTTAAAGTTTCTTCTCAAATGCCCTTGATTCTGTAAGGAATAACAAAATAGTTATGGCATATTTTATACTCAGGCTCTAGATTAAAAAGTGCTCATCAGTTTGATGGGGGATTTTAAAAATAAATATCCTTTTCATTAAATCTTCTGAAGATTAAAAGAGAGAAAGAGAGAGAGAGAGAGAGAGAGAGAGAGAGAGAGAGAGAGAGAGAGAGAGAGAGAGAGAGAGAGAACACCAAACTTTATAGGACAAATGAGGCAAAGTGACTGCAACACAGAAGGCTTTATTTTTATTAAGAACATCATTAGGCTCTAAAGGCAGAATAGAATAAAGCTACAACACAAATAATTCCCAGAGTCAAAAGTTTTGAAAATGCACACTTCAAAAGGCCAGGTACTGACAGCCTACATGCAAAAGTGGACTCTACTCAACCAAAAAAGAAAATTTTGCTCTTAAACAAGATTCAGAAGTTCCTAAGAATAAGAGAGCTTTAGATCTGGAAAGGAACCTGAGAAATCACCTGCACAGGAAGAAATAGACATAGAAAAGGAGACCAATTTGCTCAGAATTATACAGCTATTCTGTGGCAGAGGGGAGAATAATATCTGAATCTTGGCCCAATGCTCTTTCCACTATATTACAGAAAGAAAGTTTAAGAAGAATAGAAGTGACACCTAGAAAAAAACAAAGGGAAGACAAGAGAAAGATCAAAAAAAAACTCCAAATAATGAAAAATTCCATGATTCTAAAGTGTTTATTTGCAATTTTATAGATGAATCTTATAAACTCATAATGAATACTGAATACTGAAAACAAGGGGAATTGTAATAACTTTATCTAAAGGTTGCAAAGTTTCACTCACTTTAAGGAATATGGATTATCATGGATACAATCTTTAGAAGGGCTCATCTAGCTACTATGGCTTTTCAGGCCCCATTCAAAGCTAAGTTATTTCTCTCCAATTCAGCTTCACCAGGCTCTCTAGGTGCTATCATCCACAGAATCCAATTCTTGCATCCTGGTTTCAAGCTCCATGTACCCTACTAGGGCCTTGCCTAGGGCAGCTGCCAGGAGTATGTAAAGATGAGATTCATGTCATGGATTAGATTCCTCCAGTCTCTCCAGAAGGAAAATATTTTGTGCTTATTTGTGCCTCCACTATCTCATTCTAAGAACCTAGGTTCACTTTCACACCACAGTGAGAAATCAAACATCATGCCAGCAGAGAAAAAACTGTGCCAGGTGTTACCAAACTAGAAAGGCTTAAATACAGGCGTTATGAGGAACTTTCAACTACGGAGGAGTCTAACTAAGGGAAGTAGCTTCCTACCAGATGTTTCCCTGCCTGGTAATTCTGGCCAAAACAACTCATTTCTGAATATAGTCTATAATGCACTAAGACATGGAAGAATGTTATTTCTGCCATCAGTAGATCAAAAAGTAGACCTTTTGAAGGATTTATTTACAAAAGCTATCAGCTCGCTTTTTCTTTTCTCCCAAGGTCTAGCTCTGAGATTCTCCAATTGTTCCCAGGATCTGAACAATCTTTTCTACAACATATGTACTCACAACCACTTAATCATTAACATATCTGGATAGACTCCACGGGGTCCATGAAATCAGAAAGAAAAAAAAAAATACATCTTTATGTCAATAACTGGCTTATTTTGTAATCTTATATATTTAAAAACTTAATTCCAAGAAGGGGGTACAGATTTCACTAGATTGCCAGAGGGTTCCATGATACAAAAAAGGTTCAAACATCAAGTTCAATATTTTATAACTTTTCCAATCCTAAAATTTTTTTATGTCAGTCAACAAACAGTTATTAGATAGCAACTATGTGGAAGGCACTGTGCCAAGAGCTGAAGATACAAGACAAAAGACAGTCCCTGTCCCCAAGCAGTTCAAAGTTTAATAGGGAAGACAACATGAAAATAAACAATGATATGTACCACAAAACTGAACATAAATCACAGAGAGAAGGCATTAGGTCTAAGAGGATCAGGAAAATTTCTTATAGAAAGTGAAATTTTAGCTGAGAACTTAAGGGAGATGGAGATGAGGAGAGAGAGAATTCCAGGCACAGAGGACAATAAGTAAAAGTGCATGGAAATAGCAGATGGAATATTTCAGAAGAGGAATAGCAAAGCCAGTATCATTTTATCAGATTACTGGGACATGGAAGAATGAGAGCAGATTAAGGTCTAAGATTACAACAGCAAGGGGGAACCAAGTTATAAACACTCAAATAAAGGATTTTATCTTATATAGATTCTGAAGGTGATAAGGAGCCAATGGAGTTGATTAAATAAGGATGGTAACATGGTCAGATTTCTGCTTTAGTTAGATCAATATTTAATGCCAGTACCTCTCCTCTGCTATCTCCACTTTGGCCTGTATATTATCACATTTTATTGAGCTTTGCTTTATTGCAATTCATAGATATTACTTTTTTTTTTTTTTTAAACAAAATGAAGGTTTGTGACAACCCTCCACAAATAAGTCTATCAGTGTCATCTTCCATCAGGATGTGTTAACATAGTATCTCTATATCACATTTTGATAATTCTCACAATATTTCAAACTTTTTCATTAATATTAAATCTGTTGTGGTGATCTGTGATCAGCAATCTTTGATGCTATTATTGAAACTATTTTGGGGCACTACAAGTGATACCCATATAAGATGCAAACTTAATAAATATATGTTCTGACTTCTCCACTTACTGGCCATCCCCCTCTATCTCCTTCTCCTGGGGCCTCCCTTTTCCATGAAACACAATGATAATGATATTAAACCAATTAAAAACCTTACAGTTCAAATGAAAGGAAGGAATCAATAAGGCAAATTCCATTGTTTTCTTAATTTAAGAAATAGTCACCCCAACTTTCAGCAACCACCATCCTGATCAATCAGCAGCCAGTAACAGCTAGCAATGAAATCTCAGATGATGATTAGCATTTTTTCAGGAATAAAGTATTTTTAAATAAGGTAGATACTTTTTTGAATATATTATTATTGCATATTTAAACTGTAATATATTGTAAACGCAGCTTTTATATTCATTAAGAAACAAAATATTTGTGTGATTTGCTTTATTGCTTTAGTCTAGAACTAAACCTAAGTGTGAGGTTATGAGGGCATGAACCAGAATGGCAGCAATTAAGACAAGGGGGCACATAATAGAAATATCACAAAGGAAAACTCAACAGATTTGGGGGGACAGGAAGAAGGTGTGTGAGAGTGAGGATGACACTCAGGTTGTGATCCAGGTGATTGGTAGAAGAGTGGTGAACTTAACGGTAATAAAGAAATTCAGAACATGTGGTATGGAAGGATATGGAAGAAAAGAGTTCTATTTTGGAAAAGTCAAAGTTTAAGACTGAGACTTCAGAGCGAAATATATGTTTCCATCCATGAAGGAAGTCCCTAAGTACTCAACTCTTAAGCACATCCGGGGATAAAGACCATTGGTCCACTTACATCTCAATTGAGCTTGCCTGACCTTGGACCCTTACATAAAATGTCTATAGGACATCCAGTTCCAAAAGCCTAACAGAGTTTGAAATTCAAGTCTGGATGTAGTGAGGAGGTTAGGGATGGATATGTAGATTTGAGAATCAAGAGGCCATGATGAAAACTGGATTCCCTGAAGCAAATGAGACCACCAAGTGAAATGATATAAAGGGAAAAGAGAAGAGGTCCCAACTGCTGTGTGAGCTGACAAGACCTGGACAAAGATCCCCAAAAGGAAAGTGGTAAGGGTCACTAAGATAGGAAGTAAACCAGAACAAAGTTTCACAGAAACCTATACAGAATTACTGAAGGGAAATACTGTTGCCAAAATGAATACATTAGTTAGAGGTCAACTCTCTACTAATAGACCTCTGCAGATTTAGGTTAGTCATTCAATTCTAGTCCACTCCAAATCTAAAGATATTAACTATTTGCATCAACTCTATCTTATGGAGTCTGGCTTACAAAAACCTCTAAATGAAAATTTTCATTGAATTTGTTTGAATAAAATTCAATACTTTCTACATTAACATTAAGTATACCATCAAACTTTAGCAAATGTACTTATCTAACATTTCTTCATAGCCACTGGAGATTTGGTTCCAAAACATGTACAAATCCTCATCCCTCCCAAAAAAACCCAACAATAACAAAAATACCTCTTCAAAATCAAAATTCCCTGTTTGTATAAGTGGAAAGACCCCTTAAATTCTAACTCAGCCACTGATCCAAGCTCTCCAAACTCTAACTACCTCTTCTCAACACTGACCTGCACCTGACCAATCCAATCCCAGATAGAAATCAATGGGTCTTACTGTACATTAGCTCCTAGCAGTTGTGGTAAGATTTCTAAACCTAAGGTATCCTGCTACAAAATTATAGATATATATACATACATACATACATACATACATACATACATACATACATACATAGAGAGAGAGAGAGAGAGAGCGCGCACAAGCACACTGTCACCTTAGGGAGGGTCAATAAGACAATCCAAAGAATAAGAGAAGTCAAAAAGCCCACTGAAGATATACACCTTAACAATAGAGTGTGGATCCTAAGAATTGGATGAGGAAGCAAGTCCACAAAAGATGGGATAAAATTGTTGGTCAATCCATCTTACTCTTTGAGATCTAGGATGTTATCATGAACCAGTAGTTATACAGCCCACGGATTTTTATAGCCAATGAAACAAGCCCATCACTCAAACTTCTACTTTCTGGTTAAAGATTGGTAAAGGGTTGTGAGAAAACTTCTGCTATGGGGACACCTATGGAAAGGTGCTTAAGAGAACTTATACAGGGATTAGGAAACAGTTCGGACCCATCAAGAACCTCAAATAGAAGCCAATGCAAATTGGGACAAAAATCAACACCCCCCCCCCACTTCAGTACCATGACCTTCGGGCCGGTCCTAAAGGGGCCAGTCAAATTCCCTTCTCTAGGTAGTTGGTGGAGGTTTCGGGTTTTTGTCCAGAATTCTGATGCCCCCTCTGGCCTACCCAAGAATTGTTCCTACCCCCAGAAGCAGCCCCAGAAATGGCCAAATCCGTGTGCGGAGACAGGAACCTTCCTTAGCAGCGCTGACCTCCGTCGGTCAGGCTGAAGCTGCAGCCAATGCTCCAAACTGAGACTCTCTCTCCCGGGACAGACGGTCAGATCAACAGACAGACAGGCTGAAGTGAACCGCCCCCTTCCTTCCCCTCCTCTCACTTGCCCACTGCTGGGCCCACCCGGATCCGGGCAGCACTGGCATCTGGAACCAGGATGTGATTTACCTGGCACAGTTTTGCCTTTCCCAAAATGACCCTAAAAGTAGCCTGTCTGTCAGTCTGTCACACGTCTGGCAGAAGAACTCCCGGAGGAGTTGACTTCCTGCCAGCCCAGCAGGCCTGATCCCCCTGAGTCGTCCCTCCCCCCATGCCCGCTTGCCCCGGACGCATGCAGCCAGGCGGAGGCCCCCCGGTATCCATGTGGGCAAGATCGGTGTGCAGGAGCTCCATGCCGCCTTCGGGGCGCCTGTGGAGGGGGTGTGGGACTAGAGGATGGGCTGGCCGGTGGCCATGCCCACGGCGGCAGCGCGCGGACTCGGGGGCAGCGCTGGGCCACCCCGGCCGGGGTGGGGGGGTGGGGGAGAGGTCGGTGGGGCAGCTCGGCCCGCCAGCGGGGAAGGCGGCCGAGCAGGATCGGTTTTCCTGGCGGGGCGGGCCGCGGCGCAGCGCCGCGCCTCGGCGGGCTCCCAGTCGGGGCCAAGCAGGGGACGGCGGTGACGGCGGCTGCAAGGTCTTCTCCCCTTCCCCGCGCCCGGCTCCCCGGCCCGCGGCCACTTACCCGAGAGGCGGCGGCAGCGGTGGCGACGGCGGCGTCAGGCCCGGGTTCGGCCGCTCACTAAGTCCCCAGCGCCGGCAGCGGGAGCCACAACATGGCGACGGCGGTGGCGGGCGGGGCTGCGGCTCCGGGGGCGGAGCGGGGGCGGGAGCCGGACGGGCGGCGGGCCCTGGCTGGGGCGGCCCGGCGGGGAGGGACGTCGAGCGGGAGGAGGGGAGAGGAAGGGCAGCAGGGAGACAGGCCGGCGGGCAGGCGGGCAGCCCACTCCCGACCGGGGCGCCCGACCGCCCGGCGTCTGCTCAGCAGCTCGGGGGCCGCTCCCGGCCTGGACCCTGGCCCCCCCATTCCGAGGCCTGATCCGGCCCGGCCCGGCCCGGCCCTGCCCGCTGGGGCCTGGCCGCGCCGCGCTGCGCCTCGCCCTGCTCCTCCCGGCCCCGGCCCCGGCCCCGGCCCGCAGCCTCCGCCGCCGCCGGGGACGCTGGGGAGCTGGGCCCGGCTGCGCACACTCCGACGGCCGCGCGCGCTCCCTCCCGGGCCGCGAGCCAGCCCCCCGCCCCTCCGGACACAGACCCAGGCACTCGCGCACACGCGCACTCGCGCGCCCCCCGGGACCCTGCCCAGGCACCAACCTGCTGCTCCTCGGGACGCGGCCGGCGTCCTTAGGAATCTGGTACCCCCTTTCCTGTATTCTCTGGTTTCTCACCTCTGGGTCTCGGGGTGACTTTTTGCAAGAGGCCCTAATACGCTAAGCTTTACAAACAGCATGGTGGAGAAGGCCAGAGCTGGGGCTCACAGAATGCAACCCCTCTCATGACAGCTGGGGAAACTGAGACCCAAGTTCGTGACAGGCGTTAGGAGTAGAACTCCTGCCTCCCAGCTCTATACAGCAAAGCTTCAGAAGAATTTCTTTCATTCAGAAACGCAATAGCTATAAAGTATCTCGAAGGGATGTATTCTGGGAAGATACAATAACAACTAAATTAGAATAGGTTCCTAACTTCTTGAGGCCAGAAACAGGCGGGAGGGACGAACAAACTAAGCCCAAGTAAATTGAATACACAATAAACGGGCAAATATGCATATTAAAACAAGCAAGCATAAAAATGCCTCAGGGGTAGCTTTGGTTCTCCAAATGCCGGCCAATCGCCGAGGTCCTAGCGTCCACTAGGTCCTCTTCTTTCTAGGGGTTAGCAGGCAGTTAGAGCTCTTCTACGTATCTCCGGTTGCATACCCCTCCCCTTTTTGGAAGGTTGTCGCAGTGTGGGTGTGGCTCTGGAAAGCAAAAGCTATTCAATCTAATTACTGTGTTTAATTGTTAGGACAAAAGGGCCACCATCCTTGGAATCCTACCTATTTGTAGGATTTAGCTTAGGTAAGGGGCCCCTCACCACCTTCTGTTTGCTCTGTTTAAAGAATCTTTGAGAACCTGTTCTGTCATCATATAAACAAATATTTATTGAGCTATTTTATTGGGACTGTGGACACAAAGTGAATAGCATATTGTACCTGCCCTCAAGGAGATTACAATCCATTGGGTAAACCTGTATGTAGGTAAAACAATAGCAAAATCAAGTAGCACGGATTCAAGGGAAAGACAGTATTTTGACTGTGCGTTATTAAATAAGCTTTCAAAAGAAGATAATACCTGAACTGGGCCTAGAAAAAATGGAATTTATAAGATAGCAGCAGGAAGGGTCATTTCAAGTAGGACTTTTACAAAGGTAAAGGTGTGGAAATAAGAATGTGCATGGCATGTTTAGGAGACTGGTTAAAATGTCAGTGAAACACTTTTAATTGCCTACTGTGTGCATGGGGCTCCTAGCATGAACCTAGAGATTAGATTAGGTTAGAGAAAAACTCTCAGAGGAACACTTGCGGAATGCAAAGGGAACAATAGAAACAAACCTAGTGATTGCCAGAAGCTCAGGGAAGTCCGTACAAGATGAAAATAAGAATAGTAAAATGGGTTAACCAGAGTTTTGAATCATTACTCCCATTCCCCACTGAACACTTTAAGGAATCTCATGAATAAAAATCCTTAAATAAAAGAAGAACTTTAAAGCCAAATTTGTACTTAAACTAGTAGATTGAATAGAGCACAGGACTTGAAGGGAACACAGGAGATTTAGGAAGAGCTCAATTTTAATCCTATAAACTTCTCAAAAACTACCCTAAGCAAGTCACTTAATAGTTCTCTGCCTCAGGTGGCTCCAGAGCGATAATAATAGATTGTCTATGGGTTGTGGTAAGAATGAAATAGGAATATATATACAAAAAGCAATCTGCAAAACTTAAAGGTTGTATAATTAATTGGGTGCAAGCAAGAATTGGGTGATGTTTTTTCAGGTTTTGTTTCTTTGACTTTGCTTGTATCCCCAGCTCTTAGCACAGTGCCAGTCACACAATACTTGTTTAATAAATACTGGTTAAGTGACAAATCATTAACTGCTATTCTTGATCCCAACAACAGTTCACCTTCTGTCCCTTTTTCTCAACCCCAGCCATCCATCCACATTACTGAGGAAAAGACCAGTAGACCTTCCCATTCCTATCATACATAACACTAAGAACCAATGATAAGTTCCCAGCAAAAGCAAAACTCAGATCTCAGGAACATTTTGGAATTTAAAATTAATCAGCAGAAGTCTACTATCTGTTTTAGATAAGTGAAATTTAAGGTGACTATGGGACTTTATGATAAGACACGGAGGTCAAATAATTTACATGAGGTCAAACATGTGACTAACCTTGGAAAGGAACAAGACCACAGGCTGCAGATTAAAAATCTTTTCATATGAATGAACAGAAAAAGATAATGAATCAAGGAGGACCAAAAAAAATTCAATAACAGTACAGTAATGACAAGAAGAAAATTTTCTTGACAGTTTACAGTGAGATTATATACTTAAAGTAGAGTTATTTAACCTGAGGTCAGTGAACTTGGATAGGAAAAAAAACCCACTTCATTTTCACTAACCTTAGCTGAAATATGCTTTCCTTCCATCAAGAAAGTAGGCAACAAATATTCTGAGGTCAGAGATCATGTTTTTGCTTTTCTTTGTGTCTGTCCCCAATAATTAGGGAAAGGAAGGAAGAGGCATGTAGAATAAACATTTATATGGTGCCTACAATGTGCCAGGCACTACACTAAGCTCTTTATTGTTATAATCCCCATTTTACAGTTGAAGAACCTGAAGCAGACTGATTAAGTGCCTTGCCCCGAGTCACATAACTAGGACAAGTCTGAGAGTAGATTTGAACTCAAATCTTCCTGACTTCAGACTAGGTGTTCAACTCACTAAATAGCTGCCTCTAATATGGGCTTAACATAGTAATCACTTAATAAATGTTTATTGATTGACTGAGAAGGGGGGTTTGTGATTTTTGCCAAAAGTTTTTTGTTTTGTTTTTCCAAGACACACACAAAAAATGTTAAAATTTCCCATTTTAAGTCCTCTTTCACATCTTTATTTCAAAATCATTATTTGAATGCATGGTGGAGGAAGGGGCTATCCAGTCACCTTTTGACTACCATAAATGCATCTCCAAGTAGTTAAAGCTCAGCTCAAAGGAGGAGCAGATGAATAAATTTATCTGATGAAAGTTTGCTTTGTTTGTCAATCAATAAGCATTTACTAAGTGCCTACTATGTGCTAGGTATGAGCAGCTAGGGGGCAAAATTTACCAGGTCTGGAGTCAGGAAGATGAGTGTTCCTGAGTTGAAATCTGACCTCAGACACCTAAAAGCTGTGTGACCTTGAGCAAAACTGTTTGCCTCAGTTTCCCCTACTTGTAAAAATAAACTGAAGAAGGAATGGCAAAACACTCCAAGAAAATACCAACCAGAAGAGTTAGATACAACTCAACAACTACAATGTTCTAGACACCTTGCTAAACACTGAAGATACAAATATAGTACCCACTCACAAGGGGGGTTACAATCCAATGGGCACACAATTATGTACAAATAAGATCATGACAATTGATACAAGCAAGTCACTAACATTAAAGAGAATCAAGAAAGGGTTTTAGGGTCAGCTAGGTGGTGCAGTGGATAGAGCACCAGCCCTGAAGTCAGGAGGATCTCAGTTCAAATTTGATCATAGATACTTAATACTTCCTAGCAATGTGACCACCAGGGCAAGTCACTTAACCCCAATTGCCTCAGAAGAAAGAAAAAAAAAAGAAAGAAAGAAAGAAAGAAAGAAAGAAAGAAAGAAAGAAAGAAAGAAAGAAAGAAAGAAAGAAAGAAAGAAAGAAAGAAAGAAAGAAAGAAAGAAAGAAAGAAAGAAAGAGAGAGAGAGAAAGAAAGAAAGAAAGAAAGAAAGAAAGAAGAAAGAAAGAAAGAGAGAGAGAGAAAGAAAGAAAGAAAGAGAAAGAGAAAGAAAGAAAAAAGAAAGAGAGAGAGAAAGAAAGAAAGAAAGAAAGAAAAGAAAAGAAAAAAGGAAGAAAGAAAGAAAAAGAAAGAAAGAAAGAGAGAGAGAGAGAGAGAGAAAGAAAAAAGAAAGAAAGGAAGGAAGGAAGGAAGGAAGGAAGGAAGGAAGGAAGGAAGGAAGGAAGGAAGGAAGGAAGGAAGGCTTCTAGTAGAAAGTGAGATTTTAGCTAGGACTTGAAGGAAGCAGAGAAAATCCAGAGATGAGGAGGGAAAAAAATTCTAGGCACAGGAAACAGCCAGTGAAATTGCCCAGAGTTGGAAAATTTGAGTATCTTGTTAGAGGAACAGCAAAGGAAGTACTCTAGTGGCCCTGGATTATGTAGTGGGTGTTAGATACAAGAAGTCTGGAAAGAGGACGTCAAGTGAATGCCCAAACAGAATTTTTATTTTGAGAGAAATGAAAAAGAAAAGGACTCTAAATTCCATCAATTTCACAATGAGGGGTTAATTCATTGGTTAGCTTGGTACTGAAAAAGACCAAGAGCCTGCTGTAACCCAATGAGAAATATCAATAATCCACAGCCTTCTGCCCAGGCTGCACAAATTTTGACTAAGATCAAATAATAAAATAGTAATAATTTTAGTTGTTCTAAACTTGCCTGGCTGAAGCAACAAAGACTGTCCTCTCATTCCAATATTTAATAAACAAATTTTTTCACCTTAATTATAATGTTCATGATTCAAAGGGGTTCATTATGATAAAAAAGACAATATTATTTCTATTATACTGCCTAATATAATGCCATATTGTATAAGTAATAGGATATTATATTTTGTTATAGTATTATTACATATCATGTTATATTTTATTAAAACAATATATTCCTTAAATTCTAGATTTCACATAAGACTTCATGCTTTTTTTTTTTTCTTTCCATTTACAGAGAGCACTGAAGCTAGGAGAAATCATCTAGTTCAGTCTTCTCATTTTACAGGTCAGTTAACTGAGGCCCAGAGAGAGTCATTATTTTCTCAAAAAGATACAACTCATCAGTCTTGGAACAGAATACCCATTTAATTGATTTCCAAAGCTCCATGACTTAATACAGTGAGCCCTTAATAACTAATTCTAAAGAAGAGGACTTTTTTTCATAATTTACCTATCAATCTCACATATAACAGTGAATATTTGTGTAGCCCTTACACTCCTAAGCCAACCCTCACAACAATCCTGAGAGATGGATGCAATCATTATCCCCATTTCACAGATAAGGAAACTGAGGCAAACAGATGTTAAGTGACTTGTATAGTATCTGAAGTGTCTGAGACTGAATTTGAACTCAAATTTTTCTGATTCCAGGACAGGCACTCCATCCACTGCATCTCCTAAATGCTGGTACTTTTCTTATCCAAATATATTGGACAATTTCAAAATAGCCTCTACTAATTTTAAAGCATGTTACTCCAACCCTCTCAAGAATCCACAATGATTCCCCAAAGACTGACATTCAAGGCTCTCTACAACCTAGACATTATTTTACCTTATCTATCTAAACTTAATTTTCTAATACTCCCCAATAATTTTTCTTGGCTCATTCTTGTTTCTGTCACCTTCTTCCTCCTTTCGGACTATCCATGCCTTACATGTCTTTCAATCTACAATGAAACCCCACCTCCATCTCAACATAGCCTTTCCCAATATTTTCCAGCAGCACTAATTGATTCAACAACTATTTATTTATTAAGCATCAATTACCTGTGAAGCAGCATACACATAAAAGGGGAGTGGGGAATTCAGTCACCGGTCTGCTGGTAAATGTTTAACCCAACAACTGACCCATGTCCTGAGTACAGAAACAATGGTGTTTCCATTGTAGCGAACATGCCATACATTTTTTAAAAATTTACTGCCTTTTTCTTTGACAAAAGTAATTATAAACAGCATAAAACAAACTTTCCAAAGCCCTAAAACAAATACAACTTTTTTTAAGTGACTGCAACTGAATCGTTCTGCTATTTATTACTGAATAAGTCACGAAGATCATGCACATTAATTTTTGTGAAAGTAATACCAATGTTGCTCCTTGGATTTATTATTCCTTTCATTTCTGTTCGACGTTGGCTTCTTCAGACACAGTTTAAGTAAGTGTTATACCATAAATTTTGGCATTTCAAGTAATCACATACCTGGCATGCAGGTCTCAGAATTTTGAACATGGAAGGTAGCTTGGAGTCTTAAAATCCAAAGCTCTCCAATGTAACAGACAGTGAAATAAATCCTGTAGTACCAGGATTAACACCGCCCTCGGGAGGGGTGGGGGGATCTGTAATCAACCAATGAGAAGGTAGGAAGATCATTCGAATCCCAGCCTCCACACCCCTGCTAGAAGATAAGGAACTAGGTTCCACACAATCACCTCGTCCACTCCCTCCGACTATAGACATTCCTGGCTTCTCGGGGCGTAGGCGCCTTGGGGCTGTTGTAATCGATTGTAGAAGAGATTGTGTTCCCGGCAGTCTAGTGAAGTCTATGGGCTTTTAGTGTTTAAATGCACAAAATATAAGAGCTTACAGAGAAAACCCAATTGTGTTGAAGTTGTTTATATATGTGTGTGTATGTATACATATAGATATTTTCTAAAGAGGATAAGAATCTTTCAGATTTCAGTCCTACCTTCTGCAAGTATATTTCCCATGAATGTTAAATATATTACTATCGTTCCTCTGTGGTTTTATCTCAATCAATCTGTGTCTTGTTTGTATATTGCTGTCTCCTCCATAGGACTGTGAGGTGCTTAAGAGCAGAGACCATCTTTTGTCTTTCTAGCATTTAATATGTATTAAGCGCAAAACTAATAAATATTACTTGAATGACTGGTATGCTATGAATCTGCTCCTTCCACCCCCACACTTTGCCTTTCACACTTTTTAAATAGGGGCCAGTTCACTGTCCCTCAGACTGTTGGAGGGCCCGACTACAGTAAAAACAAAAGCTCACACTCTGTCTCCGCCCCCCAGTCTATTTGCATAACCTGGAGGGCCGGATAAACGTCCTCAGTGGGCTGCATATGGCTCGCAGGCCGTAGTTTGAGAACCCCTGGTGGGGCCTACTTAGTATAAACTCTAGTGGTCCTTGAATCAAATGTCATTCCAGTTTTACCATGTTCTTTTATAATATCCATTTTTGTTTTAAACATTCATATTTAGTAGTTTTTTTTAATTGATGTGATTTATAAATGACAAATATGCATAGATTGGCAGGATGCTCAGTTTTTTAAAAACTCAATAACAGGGTCAATTAAAAAAGTTAGAAGAGCCAACATAAAGAAGATCCAACTCACTTCCAGTTGATCAGTGATGGACAGAAACAGCTACACCCAGAGAAGGAACACTGGGAAGTGAATGTAAACTGTTAGCACTACTGTCTTTCTACCCAGGTTACTTATACCTTCAGAATCTAATACTTAATGTGCAACAAGAAAATTGGATATACACACATATATTGTATCTAGGTTATATTGTAACACATGTAGGATGTATGGGATTGCCTGTCATGGGGGGGGGGAGGGAGTAGAAGGAGGGAGGGGAAATTTTGGAAAAATGAATACAAGGGATAATGTTATATAAAAAATTACTCATGCATATATACTGTCAAAAATTTTATAATTATAAAATAAAAAAATAGAATTCTCTAAATATACCATTGTATTATCTGAAAAAAAAAAGTTAGAAGAGCACTAGAACTCTATTCAGCTCTCTCCTCAATTGACAATTAAGAAAACTGAGACCCAGAGGAAACATAAACTTTCATATTTTTACGGGGCTTGAAGGTTTACAAAGTGTTTTATACATTACAGACACATAAGTATAAATTATACATATTTGTTGTTCATTATTATTGTCATGTATAATAATTTATTCTAGATTCTATTCTACATACATATTATGTTATGTGTAATTACTATAGCATCATAATAGTGATCCCTGTTTTACAGATGAGGAAACTGATTGAGGAGGAGTAAGTGACTTAAGCACATTGGGAAGGAACCAGGTCACCCTGCTTCCCAGGTTTCCCAAACTCCAGGCCCCGCCCTCTCCCAACACCGCTCCGGCGGGTCCGTGCAGCTGGGGCGGCAGCGGGCTTAGGGCCGGAGATGACCGCAGGCCCCAGAGTGGCCGGCGGGGATGAGCTTCTCGGCTTCAGTCCGCTGAGGACGTTTATGCGGCCGCCGGGTTTTGGCAAATGGGCTGAGGGGCGGAGACAGTGTGAGCTTTTGTTTTTACTACAGTCCGCCCCCCCCCAGTCTGAGGGACGGTGAACTGTCCCCTGTTTAAAAAGTCTGCGGACCGCTGCCCTAGGAGATCAGAGCAGACGGGCCTTCTCCTCCAGGGAAATGAATGATGCCCCCCAGGAATCTGCAGCGCCTACGTGAGCGGGCAGAGGGGAACCTGGGCAGAGCGCCCGGACCGGGAGCGGCTAGCCTCACGCAGCACTGAGCTCTCCAGCGCGCACTTTTCCTCTCCCTAAGCACACTGGAGCTCCGCGAGCGCAGGAAGGCGCCCCTTATAAAAGCCCGAGGGTGTCGACTTTCACCAGAACCCGCCAGGGTTATCTCAACCCAGGAAGGTAAGGGGCAAAAAATGTATGGCCCCCGGCGAGGCGCGTCCCAGCCCTCAGCCAATCTAAGGAGAGCCGAAGCCAGGAATGAGTCCTTTTAATTGGCGGAATCTTAGGAGGTGGGGCAGACTTCCCGGCATCAACTTTTCTCTGTCTACTGTTTTGTAATGGAAGGCGGGGCTGCGGCCTGGGACCGGGTGGGCGTGGCCTACGTAAGGCTAGGTCGCACGTTCTCTCCGTTTCCCTTTGTCTTCCTCCCCGGTCCGGCAGGGCGGGGTGAGCCCCGGCAGCCCGGAAGCGGAAGTGTGGGGCACGGGGGGCGGGGCGGTCCAGAGTGTGTACCGCCTACTCGCCGGTCCGGCCGCTGCCCTCGTTTCCGTCCCGCCCGCGCCATGCTGTCCCTGGACTTCTTGGACGATGTGCGGCGGATGAACAAGCGGCAGGTGAGGCCGGCCGGGTCCCACATCCCGGGGCTCGCCTTCCCCTTCTTCCTGCACCTCGTCTGCTCCAGCGGGGCCGTCTCTCCCCTCCCCTTGGGCCGCCCGAGGCCGGGCCGACCTTCGGCCTGGCCACCTGAGGGTGAGAGAAGCCTGGAGCATCCCCCCCCCCCCGAGACTGGAACAGGGACCGGGCCCCCTCCCCCACACTCCCGGCCCAGCACTGCCTGGGGTGGGGGGGAGTCCGCTCTGGCACGCCATCCCACCCCCAAGTTAAGAGGCACCTGTGATGTGGAATAGCGTCCCGGACACGTCAGCTGAGGATGTGGGTTCAAATATTGATTCTGCTCCTGTGTGACCTTGAGCAAGTCGCTCCAAATCATAGGTCTCAGTTTCCCCATGTGTAAAATGAAAGGGCTGGACCAGGTGACCTTTAAGGTGTCTTCGACTCTAACACTATACAGTCCTCTTGGATTCTGAGGTCAGTTTATCCTAACCCACACCCAGCTTTCTCTACTTACAAAAAAAAAAAAAAAAAAGCAAGGGTCGGGGCTGGGTCGGGGTCAGTCCAACCTTAAAGTTGGAGTTGAGGTGGGCTATCCCAGAGAGTCCTCCGGGTGAGTGTTGAGTGACAGGATGTATCTGTCGGGACCTTCTCCAAATCCCTTCCCGGAGAGGATCTCAGTCATTGGATTGATGGGGCTTCCAGTTATTTTGTCATCTAAAGGCCTTTGGGACGGCTGGCCTCAAGCCCAACTGCTTTGCAACATCCCTTGTGCGGAGTTGTCAGCTGCAGATTTCAGGGGATGTCCCTGTGTGTCGTAGTTGCAGCAAAAGCAGCTGTAAAATTGAACCTTCCTCTGTGACTTAGGAGCGTTCGATCCTGGGCCGGTGGATTTGTGCATGGTCCAGTGTCTGGAATGCTCGGATAGTTATTTACACATGTATCTCAATTGCTTTTAAGATTCAAAGCTGGAGCAGTTTCACAAAGGCCACCTTGTAGTCACTTAGAGATAAAAAGTCCTCAGGTGCTGTGTTAGCTTCCAAGGAGCTGGCCGTTTGTTTTCCAGATTATAAGCTTAAATTAAACTCTTTGTTTTTCTCCAAATAATAAGACTTTATTCAATATTAGTCTAATAATTAGACCTATGCTTGATGCAGCTGTCAAATATTAAGATTAGTGTCTTAAACAGTCATAATAGTGTGGATTTTTTTTTATTTACTTCAAACCTATGTATACACTAGATAGTGTACTAGAACTCAACATTGAGGTACTTGTCACTATTAATGAAATCATTTCTGCTTTCTTGTTTCTACTATTACAATTTTTAAGAGTAGGAAAACACTTTTTAATCTCTTTGGATTTAGGGAGTGGGATAAGAAGCTCATCTGGTTTCACAGATTTTTCTAAGAGATTCCAGTCCTGTCTCCTGGTTTCACTGCCCTAAGACTTCCAGTTGCTAGGAATCCAAGGCCTATTTTCAGGCATCCCTTCTCCCCACTGATCCCATCCCATGATTAGGTTTCCTTTGCCTGCTGTCACACCATAATCACTATATATTTGCTTTCAGCCAGAAGGTCCACAAATTCCTGCTTTAAAGGTTCATTTGCACCCAGGGACACTGCCAAGAAGTGGCTGACTGGTAATTACTAAAGGGATTCCTCTGAAGGGGAGGAATGTCATAGGGCAAGAAGCAAATAGGACATCCTGATTATCAGAATTGTATTCAGGACTTTTGTGAGTACCTGAAAAGTGAAGTCAGAAGAAAATGTTAATATAGATACTTATAGGTATTGAAGAAGTAACCAGGAAAAACAAAAGAAATTTTTTGGTTGTATTAATTACATAAATTACATGAACAGTTTAACTTTTGCCTAATTAATCTACAATAGTTTTCATATAAATATAGGTACAGTAACAGAAGCCGTTGGTTTTATTTTTAAATTACAACACTAGCCTATTTTCTGATCTCATACTTTGCTTATTATAGTATGATTGCTAACTTATTGCTAAAAATGAAATATGGTCATTAATCTGTTTCTAGTGCCAGTATACAAAGTAGATTGATCTCTCCTATCACTCCAGAGAGTAAGGAGTTTAGTATTGGGGAGCCTTCTATAATGTCTATAATAATTTTCTAACTTTATCTCCTGTTAAATGAACCTCCATCATAGACAAAACAGTACTTCTCGTCTAGTTATATCTTGTACCATTTCTGTTTTCTGCATTTTCTCTGTAAAGCTCTCTCTTTCCTCCTTCATATATTATTCAAAGACTTTATATGACTATCTCAGCCCCAGATGATCTCTTCTAACATTATTGTCTATGAGACTTAATATACCAGGTTATTTCATTTTTTTCTTATACTAGTTCCTTTAAAGATAGAAATCAGATCTATCTTTCTGAATTCAATGCATGGAAAAGAGTAGATGTTCAGTAAATATTTATCAGTTGGTTTTTGTAAATGAGTCAGTTAAGATGATATGTGCAAAGAAATATTTTGCTCACTTCTTTTCCAGACTTTCCCCCCCTTTTTTTTTCTACATTATGTTTTCTCATATTCTGTATTATATTCTTTATATATATTTTTATATTCCATATTCTTAAGAAGCTAAGTAAATCCCAGGTATTACTTAATATCATATATTTTCATAGTTTTATTTATGATCATTTAAATTTCTTATAACTTTAAATACAGTCATCTCATTTGAAATTTTTAGAAAACTGACCTGGAAATTCCCAGAAACTTAGGCATTGTAAGTATATTCATAATTCCCTGGCCAATAATTTTTCCAACCTTCTTTAATCAGTGTAGATCACTTTTATAATGTATGAAAAGAAGCTGTCCTATCAGATATGCTCTATATCCTGGCTGTCTTTAAAGTTACGTGGCCATCTCTCACATCTTGTAGCCAATATATTCAGCTGGCAACAGAGGGAGTAAAGAGGGTGTGGCCATTTTCAACTAGCTTTTTCAACTAACATTTTCAACCAGGATATCTCCATGCACTATGGTTGATTAGTGCTCCACAATGACAAAACTGTATTTCTTACAGAATTAAGCCTTCATTGTATCCTTGGCACCACACCACTAAAAACTTTAAACATCCTTAACTACTTTTTGAGTTATTTGTCATTGCCAAGTGGCTATTGAATTTCATCAACAAATCTGTATAATGTGATTCCAAAAATGGTTTTAACTGGATTCTGTAATCTTTATATATATAAAAGCAATGGCATATCAGTTGCTTTTTCTGTTTTTTAAGGATGAATTGAAATAGTGGTGATTTTTTTCTGTATTAATGTATAATTTTTTGAGGATAGTACCTGTGATTTTACCAGTCTAGGAGCTTTTACATACAGATTCGTTCCTTACATAGTTCAGGAATTACTTGGAGTATTGTTGGGGCCTAGGGAAGTAATAATTTTTGAAGTAATAAGTTTTAATTTAATTTTAATACGTTTTAAATTAGAATGCTTGAGTACAACCAATACTTGGAGTTGTTTCATATTTTCATAAATAGTTTAGAAAAAACAAACTTCCTGTTAGTTATAAAGCACAACATTTCTGAGTTCATATTCAAGTAAGTGCCTTTGGATGAAGAATTCAAATATTTCTAAATATTATATCTCAATATCTTTTGGGAGAGAAGAAAATTGGTGCTGTAGTAGTTAGTGGACCAAAACTAAATAAATCGCTTCTTAGCCTTTTGACTGAATTATGAATTAATAGTTGCTATTCTACATGCCTGGAGGTAGTTTCCAAATAGGGAATTAGTTGCTGTGCTGATGCAATAACCCCAGACTATGTCCCTTCAAAACAAGCCAGTGGTTATGTCTCTTATGCAGCAAAATCTTAATTTTTATTTAAAGAAAAAAAAAAAGCTTCAGATCTTTACTAATGTAAACTTTTGTTGCATTTGTTTCTTTCCCCCTTTTCCTGAAGGATTCACCATAGTATTCCTTTAAAGTACAAATATCCTTCACATATATTAATTAAACATATTGGAGTAAAATGAAGTTTAGTTGGAAATGTTCTGATTTTTCTTGTGTTTTATTAAGTAATATTTACTTCTTTAAGCACCAAAAGTTTGTGTGTTTTTAAATGTTAAAACTCATAAAAAATAAAACTTCTTAATGATCAACTTACGGTGGGAATTTTTCAAAAATAATTTTATTATTCATAAAATGAGATCTTTTTCTTGAAAATGCTGGTTCTCATCATTATAAGCATTTAATTATTATTACATTAATTAATTATTATTGGTAAAGTAGTAGGCTGCTAAGCTAAATAGCTATAGACAACCATTGTGAGTTCATTTTTCTGCTTTTTTTAGCTTGTCTCTTTTGCTGTAATATCTTCTCCTTTTCTACTCCTAATACTTATAATCTGTGATAGACTGAGAAACCAGATAATAATTTAGAATACTGTGTTAAGTAAAAGTAAGGCTCTAAGTGAGGGCCTCCTAGGAGCAAAGTTGATGGACCAGTTATTTTATTTTATTGGTGTTAGATGCCCTTCTTGATTCCCAGTGATGGTCACTTGAGGTTGTGGAAAACATTTCAGGTATCACATATGAATAGAAAATAGATTTTTATTCAGTCAGTCATTAAACATTTATTGGGCTTCTACTATGTATCAGGCACTATACTGAACAAGAGATAAAAAGAAGTAAAAGACAGTCCTTGATTTCAGGGAGCTCACAATCTAATGAGAGAGACAATAAGTGTATACGAAGAGACTATATACAAGAAGGAAATAATAAATTGGAGGCATTAGAATTTAGGGTTAAGAAAGTCAGTAAGGGCAGCTATGTGGCAAAGCACTTAGCTTACTTAGAGCACTGGCCTTGGAGTCAGAAGGACCCAAGTTCATATTTGGCCTCAGATACTTATTAGTTATGTGATTTTGGACCAATAACTAAATCCCATTTGCCTCATCCAAAAAAAAAAAAAAAAAAAAAAAGGGAGAGAAGGAATTAAAAAAAAATAGATTCCTTTAGAAAATGGGAGTTTATTTGAGAAACCAAGATAGACAAGAGGCAGAATTAAGTAGGGAGAACATTCCAAGCATGGGGATTGCCAGAAAAAAAAAATGCTCAGAGCCTAGAGATGAAGGGTCTTGTTCATGGAACCACTAAAGAAGCTGGATTGAAGAATAGGTGGCAAGAAGTCCTTGAAAGGCAGGAGTGTGCTGGGTTATCAAGGGCTTTGAACACAAATGATTTTATATTTGATCCTGGAGGCAGTTAGGAGCCATTAAATTTTGTTGATTAGGGAAAGGGAATGACCTTTAAGAAAATCCTTTAATGTGGCAGAATGGAGGATGGATTATTGTGGAAAGAGATTTGAAGCAGGTAGACCTACCAGTGGTCCAGGCACCAATGTCATAGGAAAGAAGGAGGTGCATTTGACAAAAGTTGCAAAAGTGAAATCAGCAGGGTTTTTCAACAGATAGGATTGAGGGGTGGGTGGGTAGCAAAAGATAGCAAGTTGATGATACCTAAGTTACAAGCCAGAGAGACTGCTGCCGTGTGCACTATTAGAGAAGTTGGGAGGCAAGAGACAGTATTTGGAAGGAAAATAGGGTTTGACTATTTGACTTGTTTGACATACTGAATTCAAGATAGATGAAAGATAATTGGAGATGCAAATCTGCTGAGAAGTTAGGGCAGGATAGGTATATTTAAGAAACAACAACATAGAGATGGTAATTCATGGGAACTGATGTACCAAGTGAAGTAGTATGGAGAGAAGAGGATTTAATAGAGAATTCTGAGCGATACCAACAGATAAGAGGACATAATCTGGATGAGGATCCAGCAAAGGAGACAGAAGGAACAGTCAGAGAGGGGAACCAGGAGAAAGGGATGTGCTAAAAACCTGAAAGAAAGAAGAGTATCAAGGAGAAAGTGATCAACAATCTCACAAGCTACTGTAGACAGGTCAAGGAAAATGAGAATGGAGAAAAGGTCATTAATTTGGCTATTTTAATAATCACAGTAGGTGAAACTAATAAACTAATAAAATCCATGTTACAGATCATTTTTATTGTAATTCTAAATTAGAATAAATTGTTTTGTGCATATTGATGCAAGTTTGCATTATAAATATAGTAGATTTGTCACTTTGCAAATACGTGGAATGTTCCATTCGGGATAATCTTTGTTGTTCTATCCTGAGGGAAAAGGATAGAAGGAGACTAAGAAAAATAATATACAGAAAACCCTGAAGTGTACATTCCAAAGGAGGCTTGCAGAAATTTATGTGGTAGTTTATTACCATGCTTCTGTGTGTTGATGCAACAAACATATTCTTTTCTGATTTCTGTGGGTGCTTAGGAATACTGCTTATGTTCAAAGCTCAGAGATACACAATAGAATGTTTCTCTTCAATATTATTATAATTTGTATACTATTGCAGAGTTTACCCTTCACCAAAGGTCCCCTCTCTTGATCTTATCAATTAGGAACTCATTTGTTTGGGGACTGCCTGATTACAGTCAGAACTTTCAACACTAAGTTGTCTGTAGAATGTTTTGTGATCTGTGTACCTTGACAAAATTAAATCAAATCCTTTCAGGATTTGCATATTTAACTTATAATTTGTTAGTGGTTTATGACTACAAAAAACAAACACCTTACCTCCACATTTGCATTTGATCTTCACAACAACATTAAGGAAGTAGTGCAAGTATTATATTCATTTTACTGATGAGAAAACTAAGGCTTATAGAAGGTAAGTGACTCATTCTAATCAGTTAATTTCTAGTGAAATTGGGTCATTAATTCAGGCATTCTCTGTGCAGAGTGCTGTGCAGTGCAGAGAAAGCTGATGATCTATAGTGAAAAGAAGGCTGGCCATGAATTAAGGAGAAATGTATGTGAATCCCACTTCTGATAATTTTTAGTTGTGTGATCAAGAAACCCATAGAAGCCTAGGTTTAGAAGTGACTGGGGATCTTAGAGGCTGTCAAGTCTAACCCTTCATGTCATAAATTCACTAACTGGACCCAAGGAACCACATTAAGATCTACCATTTTCTACCCTCCCAAGCTGCTGCTTAACTCTCTTGATTACTGAGGTTCTCTGACCCTCAGTTTCCTCTTATGTAAAATTGGGGTAGTGCTTTACTGACTACCTCCTAGAGTGTATAGTGATATATAGTACAATGTAAATCAATATATAAATAAACTGTAAAATGATGTCAATGTCAGTTCTTATTTCACCACACCATACTGTCTCTCTCTCTCTAAGTTCTCTGCTTCCATGAACTGATGATACCAAATTAAACTTTTAACTGTTTGTGAAAGGCTATCCATACTATTATCCTGGCTCTTTTCCACTACCCCTAAGAACATTAAAAAGAGCATCTCCCAGCATAATACAGATTGGTAAAACATTGCTTGTGTTTGTTATGTAATATGGCAACTGACCTGTCATACTGATCCAGCCAGGAAGTAAGGAAGGAAAGTGGCTCTATATCTTTTATGGCAGTTAATGAAGGGATAAAGGGAAAGAACTAGAATCGGGAGACTAGGTTTCAAATGTCCCCTTTCTGGGCCTCAGTTTCCTTATTTATAAAGTAAGAATGTTCTCATATTAGACTATTAAAAAAAAAAAAGAGATTGACTCATTGCGTTAATGTAATTTATTCTAATTTTTTGTTCAGGCTGTGGTTTATATGCAACTGTTTCAGAACACTTGGCTGCACACACACAAAACAAAACAACTATTTGTAGAATATAGGGCTCCTGGACTCATCACTAATTATGAATGGTTAAGGCAATATCCTAGAGATAGAGAAATGATCCTGTTCTCTACTTTAAATGATTATAAAGTACACTGTGTGGTAAATGGAATTTTTAACCTTTCTCTTTCTATCCTTCCCTTTCTCTTTTTCCCTCTCTCTCCCTCACTTTGTTCTTTCTTCCATACTCAATTGTTATCTTTCTCTCTTTCCCTTCTTCTCTCCCCCCCTTTTTTTTTTGCATTCTGTATTCCCTTGAGAAAACTGCCATCTCCCATGGTCTCAACTTGAACTAATTATCTCAATGCTGATGACATATATAATGTAGTGATACATATGTATTGTGTGTATATTTCTATCTGCATACATATGTGTGTGTGTGTGTATATATATATATATAGATATAGATATAGATATAGATATATACCCACTTATATTAAATGGATAATTGATTAATTCAGGAGGACTAGCATATCTGCTCTGAGTTTTTTCAGGGCTGCTTATCCACCTTTGAGGTCTGTCTTCACCCAATTCTCACCTATGGCTCCAAGAAGCTGTACAGTGTAGCAGTCACACCCCAGTAAAACTGTCTCCGAAGATGGTCTAAACCAAGTGAATTAAAGGTGCTGTCTACTTAAACATGGAAGACTTACCTTGGCAGAATAGGCAGATGAGAACAATCTGTTCCAACAGTCTTGAAGGCAGCTAAAAGTAGGTGCTATGGAACATTTAGAGCTTAATCTGACTTGGAAAATGCCATGATCATCATCCACTGCCGTCACTAGATATTTTGATTTTTTTCTTGTTACTGGACTTCAAAAACTCTGGAAGAATGAGGTTGATGACTTTCTATAACTCTGCGTCACTTAAATCCACTTCACAAGGAAGTCAAGACATCACCTTGTGATGTCACTGGTCCTCTTTGAAAACAAAACGATGAATAACAATATATACACATTTTTTCACCTAGAATCTATTCAGATGAATGTGACCTCCTTGACATGGACAAGAATTGTTTTCCTTTTGTTTTTATATCTCAAGCTCCTAGCATAATTATTGTCACATATTAGTCACTTAATAAATGCTAAGCAAATAAATGAACTTGAGCTCTAGTTGCTTATCATACTTTGCCACTTAAATGTTTTTCTTTTCTTGTAAACTTAACACATTCCTAAATGCATTTATTTGGCATATTTCCATCTATCTCCTTCACTTAAATTGGATTTGTCCTTTCTCTTTTCCATAGCCACCACCTTTACTCAGGCCCTCATCTTATCACCCCCTGCTTTACTAGATTGCTTTTTACTTGGTTTTCCTGACTCTAATATCTTTCTAGTCGAATCTATCCTACCTATAATAGCCAGACTATTATTAAAAAAAAAAAAAATCACTTTTGTTCTTTTACCCCCTTACTCAGAAACTTTCAATGACTTCCTAATTCCTCTTAAAATAAAGTCCAGGTTTGGCCAAATACTTGAGATTTTCTGTGTATTATGATCCTATCTTATTTAATCAAATCTGTTTGCCATTGTTATCCAACATAAATTTCTATTCCAATAAGGCTTGTCTTCTTATTGTTCCTCCTTCTCATTCTCACTCCAGTGTACTCTTCTAGAAGCATGCTGAAATGCCCTCTTATCTTTTTCTCTGCCAAAATACATCTCACAGAATCAACATTTTAGAGAATAAAGGTATCTGAAAAACTCCCTAGTTGTTTAGGTTCCAGTTCAAATTCCAGCTTCCACTCTGATTTCCCACCCTATGGTGATTAAACTCCCTTCTCCAGATCTACTTGTACTTAATGGCTGTACTATATAATTAGGCCTTTATAATGGTCTTTTTCCCCTAATTATTTCATGATATTTACTGGTCTCCCCAGTTATGACCAATATGACCAATCTATTCTCCTCTCTTTGTGGATAGAGTGTCCCTTTTATGTGTCTTTTACTATTATTGAATCAATTTGATAGACTACAGGTATAAGGCCTACAAGAGGTTCTGAGAATTCATAAGGTGGATTGGCCTGAAAGGCAAAGGAAGGTGGTCTGGACTAAAGGGTGATTTATCCCTAAGCTCCTTCCAGCTCCTTCCAGCTCCTACAGTTCCAATAAGCCATGCTTGTGCTAGCCTGCCTGCAGCCTATAGGAGTTGTAGAGAATGAAAATGCGTAGTCCCTGCCTGGCCCTGTGGTCCATTTCAGATTAGACATATGCTTATGAAAAATTAAATGACAATAAAAGAGTCATGCAAGAGACTTTGTAAGGGGATATCTGTGATTTTACAAGAACTTGTTTTTTGTGGGAGTTTTTTGTTTTGTTTTGTTTTTACTGAGGCAATAGGGGTTAAGTGCCTTGCCCAGGGTCATACACCCAGGACTTGTTAAGTGTCTGAAGTCACATTTGAACTCGGTCCTCCTGACTTCAGAGCTGATACTCTATTACACCAACTAGCTGCCCCTAAGAGATTCATTATAAGAATCCCAATCTTAACTAGTCAGGATTTTTTTTTTAATTGGAAATGTTATAAACTTACATATTCAGTTCATTTATTCAGTACCTTTTTGTGAAAATAGTTATAAAAATTATGAAACTTAACTGGTGTTTTCTAATCATTAACATCTGTGGGAACACCAGTAATGTCATCCATACTATAGAATTCATAGTCATCATTATAACAAAGTATTTACTTCCTGGGGCTACATGATGCTTCTCTAGACCCTCTAACAAATCAGTCACATGTGCTCCCTAAGATTCCTTGCACCTCCCGAGTTCTTGGATTAAGTGCCAAAAACTTGTAGACATTAAATGATCAAGGGAAGAAAGGTTGGACTAGAAAGTTCTGGAAATGTTTCCCAGAAGTAACTGATTGCTGGGGACTCAAATGATGATACATCTGAACATAGAAAACTGTAAAGCATTATGAAAATGTCATGGAAATATTCCAGCTTTAGAGGATAATTAGCTCAGAGTTAGAATACATTCTTGGGATATGCTTGAATCATAAGGAATGGCTACTTAGTTTGCAGCAAAAATAATAGCTAGCATTTATAAAGCACTTGAAAGTTTTCATAACTTTACAAATTTTGTCCTCACAACTGTTAGGGCAGGGGTTCTCAAACTATGGCCTGTGGGTCAGATGTGGCCCGCTGAAGATATTTGTGCGACTCACAGAGTTATGGCAAATGGGCTGAGGGGCGGAGACAGAGTGTGAGGTTTTGTTTTTACTGTAGTCTGGCCCTCCAACAGTCAGAGGGACAGTGAATTGGCCCCTATTTAAAAAGTTTGGGGACCATTATGTTAGGGTATGCCATTCTAGGGTCAATGCCTTATCCAGTGAGCCACCTAGAAAATTCATATAGAGTATTAGAAGGAGAGAGATGGTCAAAGTGATTAAGTTCAGGCTTTGGAGGGTCATGAACTCTATGTTTTGTTCTGGAATCCAAAGAAAAAGATTTTTGAAATGATCTGATGAAATGTAGTCTTACAGAAAAGATTTGGATTGAGGAAAGACTAGAAGCAGGGAGACTAAATCAGGAGGCTGCTCTTCTAAATGGATAATAAAAGAGGGAGGAAAGTGTAGTAGGACTAGGAAGAAAGAATCTTGTGAAAAACTACATAGGCCAAAAAACATGCCATTTTTAGGGAAATCTTTGAACTTCAGTGGTCTATTGAAAGCAACTGCTATGGGATCTCCAAAATCATATCATAGATACTGGATAATCTTCCTTGAGAGGCATAGCTATGACTAATCTCATCTCTTGTTTTTTTCAGCTATATTATCAAGTCCTAAACTTTGGGATGATTGTCTCCTCAGCCTTAATGATCTGGAAAGGATTAATGGTAGTAACTGGAAGTGAAAGCCCAATTGTAGTGGTGCTCAGGTAAGTTATTTTTCTTTCTTTTTTAAGGTCTTGGAGTTGTATTGGACTAATAATCTTATGGGGGGGGGGGGAGATTTTAAATAACCAACATTTCACTCCTTTGGGAGCTTGCCTTTGTTTTCTGCAGCCAGCCTAGCTGAAAGTTAATAAAGAGCTAGTAATTGCTATTATAGTCTTGATAGTTGTCCTCTCTGGAGTTCCAAGAGTCCTGTGCCTTTCCATATGTTGGCTACTGCTGTGTTGCATTTTAAAGTAATTCTTTAAGAAGAGCAGTCTCCAAGAGGGGATGTAGCAAAAGTAAGATTCTGAGGTGCCTCCTAGTTTATAGCTTCAAATTCGCTCCTCTCCATTTTTAATTACTATCTCTTAAAACTACTATTACAAAATATTTTAGTTGCCCCCCCCCCAAAAGAGATCTTAAAGAAGGGAAAGGGACCTACCTGTATGTGCAAAAATGTTTGTGCATCCCTTTTTGTAGTGGCAAGAAACTGGACACTTAGTAGATGCCTGTCAGTTGGGGAATGGCTGAATAAGTTATGGTATATGGATGTTATGGAATATTATGGTTCTATAAGAAATGATCAGCAGGGGGCAGCTTAGTGGTGCAGTGAATAGAGCACCAGCCCTGAATTCAGGAGGACAGGAGTTCAAATCTGGTGTCAGGCACTTAACACTTCCTAGCTGTGTGATCCTGGGCAAGTCACTTAACCCCAGCCTCAGGGGAAAAAAAAAATTATCAGCAGGATGATTTTAGAGAGACCTGGAGAGATTAGCATGAACTGATGATAAGTGAAATGAGTACAACCATGAAATCATTGTACACAACAACAAGAAGATTATGTGATGATCAACTCTGATGGTTGTGGCTCTTTTCAATAATGAGGTGATTCAGGCCAATTCTAGTAGACATGTGATAGAGCCATCTGCATCCAGAGAGAGGACTATGAGGACTGAATGTGGGTCATAACATCATATTTTCACCTTTTTATTGTTGTTTGCTTGCTTATTTTTTTTTTCTGTCATTTTTTTCCTTTTTGGTCTGATTTTTCTTGTGCAACATGATAAATGTGGAAATATGTTTAGAAGAGTTCCACATGTGTAACCTATATTGAATCACTTGCTGGTGGGGAGGGAGAAAAATTGAGAACAAAAGGTTTTGCAAGAATGAATGTTGAAAACTGTCTTTGCATATATTTTGAAAAGTAAAAAGCAATTATAAAATAAAAAGGAGAAAAAGTATACGGTCTTCTTAAGATCATACAAGTAGGAAGTACAGAGCCAAGATCTGTACTCCTTAGTACTCTGTTGCTGAATGCAGACCCAAGTTTACTGTTTATTCAGAATTTTTCCTCTAGACTATCTCCTTCATGATTTGAACACACATCCTATGATTAGGCAATGTAAAAAGAAAAAATAGCAGCAATTTTTTTATATGTGTATATAATATGTTACTGATATCTTTTTGTGTTGCTTAAATTTCCCCCATATGCCTCCTAATTCCTACTAGAGAGCCAATGCTTATGACAAAGAATTTTTTTTTAATGGGAAAAGGAGGAAAAATTTCAACAAAACCAATTATAATCTGATATCATATATTATTATCTACTCTTGTGGATCCCTCATCCTGCCAAGAAGGTGGGGGGAGAGGGTTGTCTTGGTTTATCTTCTTATATCTCTTCTTTTTGGCAAAGCTTATTCTTTGTAATTTTGAAGCACTCATTTTTTATTATTTTGTGGTGATAGTTCTTTTCGTATACATTGTTGTATTCATAGTATTTACAGTATTGTTTTCCTAGTTCTGCCTACTTCAGTTTACATAAATTTGTGAAGTATTAATATGCTTCTTCATAGTCATCATATTTGTTGTTTCTTAAAGCATATCGAAATACATTCATGTCCCACACTTTGTTGAGCCATTCCCCAGTTGATAAGTTTCTATTTCATTTCCACATCTTTGTTTCCACAAAAAGTGATACTATAAATATTTTGCTATACATGGAGCTTTTTGTCAGTGACTTCGTAGGGGTATGTGGGCAGTATGTTTTTAAAATGAAGTTTTTTATTTTATCCATGTAGCATTACTTACAAGTTTGTCCCTTATAGTTATGGTAGCAGACATTGCCAATAGATTCCTAGGTTCTTAGTTGTCCATTTGATTTCTGCCTATTGATTTGAAGTAAAGTTGGATACAATGATTAAAAATTTAAGAATTTGAATGTAAATTTAACAGTAGAGAAACAGATAATTCAATAAAGCAGAAGAATTAAGTTTATAAACAGTACATACTTTGGAAATGAGAAGAAAATGGAGTGAAGACAGAAAACCCCAGAAAAGATGGCATCTTATACTTTATCAAGCATGGTTCCTGCTGGGAAACTCACATCTTCCTTTGTCTTTTCCTCTTTCCCAAGTGTATGTTGCCATGATATTCTTTTTGACTGACTTTGGACTAAATATTGTTTGTCAAGAGAGTTAGGGAATGAGCTATTTAGAAGGAACCAGAATACAAACAGAAATGGAGAAAAGGAAAGTTTTTTTTTTTAAGACATTAGGTTATTTTCTTTTTATTTGTATTCCTTTCAGATTCTATAGCAATGTTACTGTTACTGTTACAATTTTGCCTTTGAATGTGTGTATCCTCCTAGAAGATTGCTTCAGCTACTTTGTTTCTTTTTTTGGAGCCAAGTCAGAAATGTAGCAGTCAACTAAACCAGCAACTCTTAGGATGTTTCTAAAACAATTCATCTTAACATATTCTCCTAGAATTATTCTGTCTTCTATCTTCTCCTCTATGATTACGTGGAGGGCATCTTCGAAGTCATTCAGGTGCTCAATCTCAATCATGTTTGACTCTTTCATAAGTCTCACTCTTCATCCTACTTACCAAGTTTGTTGATCCTCCGTCCCTCCACAACATCTCAAATACCTGCCCTACAGTACTATTCTAGTCCAGATTCTTATCACGTCTTATCTGGATTATTATAATAACTTCCTAATTGGTCTCCTAGTGTAGTTGATTAAGATTATTCTCCTACTTTTACTCCACATTACAGCCAAACTAGCCTACTAGCTGTTCCCCAGCTCAAGATCCCTTCTTTCATCTCCATGATTTACCTCAATCTATCCCTTAGCCCTGCCTTGGCTGATCTCTTCTCTGCCTCTTAGAAACCTTGTTTCCTCTTGAGGCTCATTGTAAATTCTGTCTCTTCCATGAAGTCTTCCTTGATGCCTGTACTTATTAGTATTCTCTCCCTTTCTTAGACCACGTTGCATTTATTCATATGTTTATATGGTAGATCTTCTCAATAGAGTAGGAGTTTCTTGGAAGGAAACACTGTCCTTTTTGGTTTTGTGTCTTCTTGCATATTGCACATAATGTAAATACCCACAGTATAGTTAATGTTTGTTGAATTGAAGTATAACAATGATGAATTGAACTATATCTTTGATTTTTGTGTTTTGAATTTAAAATGGTCTGTCATTAACGTACAGGAGATGTAAAAATCTAATACCATACCTAGCTTTCTTCTATTTTTAGAAATGATTTGAGGCAAACTTGTGATGATCCTATCCAATTATTTTTTTAAACTAGATATAAGCTAGATTTGGAAAGATTCTTGCGAATAACTTAACTTGGTCTATATCAGTAATGTATAACTGAAATAGAAAGGGGAGCTACTTATAGGGATCCCTATGGGCCATATATTGACTTAGAAAACCATACATACATTATTTATATATTTCCCTTTTTATTATTACATCAACACATTAAAGTGAGTTAGGAACTACATTTTAATCTCTTTCAGGACACACTTGGGAGTATTATAGGATGCATGCACCTATAGGCTGAATGTCTGACACTTTCAGTTCCACAAGATCCTGAGCAAATGGTTCTCCAGTCTCTGTTTAAATACCTCTACTTAAAGGCTTTAGCCACCTTATGAGGTAACACATTCTGTTTTTGAACAATTCTTATTCTTAGGAAGTTTTTCCTTGGTTACTTGAGCTAAAATATGCTTTTGTAACTTCTCTGTGATTCCATATCTACAAGCTGGAACTACAAAGAATAATTTAATCTTTCTTCCATTTTATAATCCTTCAGATATATTTTCTCATTAAATCATTCTTTCCTCAAATCAGACATCTTTGTTTCTTCCAACTTATCTTGCCCTTACATATATTTTGGTTCCCTTACAATCTTGGTTATCCTCTACTAGACATGTTACATACAGTTTGTTAATATCCCTTATTTGGTACTCAACAACTGAACATGCTATCCAGATATCATCTAATCAGAATATAAAATTTTTTTATTCTGGACATTATAGTTTTACTAATATAGTCAGCCTAAGATTAAATTAGCTTTTGCGGGGGCAGGTCTAACTATTGACTCTAATTGATCATGGAGTCAGTAAGAACTACTCCTTTTGCACAAGAAACTGCTGTCTAGCCATATCTTTTTGCAAATGGTTTTTAAATTTTAAGTGCCAGACTTCACATTTATCCTTATTAAATGAGCTCTTGTTAGAAACAGTCTATTAAGTCAGCTGAGTCTTTTATTTTCTCAATGTTTTGTCCACCAATATTAGCTGTCCTTTTCAGCTTTGTCATCTGTAACTTTGATCTGCATGCCAAATGGATCTTCCCAAGACACTGCCAAAAATGTCAAACAAATAGAACGGGGTCAGACAGCTCACTTGTCCATTCTTTGAGTCCATTAATTTAACCTGTTATGATTTCATCTAATATTGCCATGTTTCTCTCTTTTTCCTATAAGGAGATCATGAGAGATTTTGTTAAATTGACTTGTTGAAATTCAGACTCTTAACAGTCTAGTAACCCTGTCAAAAGGAGGTTAGATTGACATATTTGTTCTTAATGAAACCATAGTGTTTTCTTTTGATTACTTCACTCTTAATAATTAATTAAGGAATTTTTCTGAGAATGAATATTGCAAAAATCTGTCTTCTAACCATTTTTGAAGATTGGGACATTTGCCTATCCCATGCTCTTTGCATCATTTGTTAAAGGTTGCTAGTGTTGGCACATGGATTATTTTTCTGTTTTGTTTAGCACTATTTATTGTAATTCATCTCTGTTGCCTCACCCATCTGAGCTTTATTTTATTTTAATTTTTGTTTGGGCAATTGGGGTTGCCACACAGTTGGTAAGTATTAAGGGTCTGAGGTCAGATTTGAACTCAGGTTCTCCTGACTCCAGGGTCATTGCTCTATTCATTGTACCATCTAGCTGCCCCATTTCTTTAAAAATCAGAAGATTATTCTCCTTGACAGAATGTATAAACAGTAGAGGAGTAGAATAGTTCTTTCTCATTGATGAATTGGATTTAGGCTTTCCTTGCTGTTTTGTTTTGTTTTTTGACCTTCAAACATTACTTTTACAAAGCTTTTTTTGTTCTTAACATTTTCTGCAAGTCTTACTCATTCTTATCTTTAGTCTTCTTGACATGATTCAAGTGTCTTAGCTTAGTGTCAGGCATTTGTAGTTGTCCTTAGTTATGTAAATTGCTTCCATAACTTGTGTATATCCTTGTAAAATTGGGGCTCCAAGAACAGTCCCTGTCTTGAGTAGTAAGAGATTTACTACCTTCCTTCCCCACTGGAATCTTGTCATCAGCTTCATTCTTATCAGTCTCCTGTTCCTATTCTCTTGGAGCAGTTGTTTTTTCTTATAGAACTTGAGTTCTTAACCTGGGTGCATAAAATAAATATGTATTATACACACACACACACACATATGTGTGTGTATATGTGTGTGTGTGTGTGTATAAAACATAAATATATATATATTTAACTATTTCAATAAAATTGCTTTTCTTTGTAATCTTCTGTATTTTATTTTATGCATTTGAAAATGTTATTCTGAGAATTCTGAGAAAGAATCTATTGGTTTCATCAGACCACCAAAAGCATTCAGTGAACTCTGATTTTTTGAATTAGGCCATCATTTTGGACCTGTTTTTGCCCTGAACTTTTAAAAATAACTTTAAAGTATAATTTGGACTATGTCTGAACTCCCTTCCTTGATAATCACAATTCTAAATCAACAGGGTTATTTTCTCCTCAATTCCCATTAATTCCCCCCAACCAATTAGTTCTTTCTTATAAGTAAGAGTTAGATTCAATCAGCAAATCTTCTCCTTGAAGTTTCTCTCTTCTGAAATATGAAATTTTCAATAGAGCTGGTCATAGATAATTCAGTTATCTATGATTGAATGGTCAGCTTTTATTTAGGGAATGAAAGCCCTCAATAAGGCCTATATTTTGCATTCATCATAATTTTAAGATACTAATTGAGGACTCATGATCCATTTCTCCTTTATGGTCATGAGGTAAATAATAGTATAATCCTGTAGCTCTCATTTTATCTACATTTAAATAAATCTGCTGCTTCAGTTTCATAGATTTCCATCTATCTATTTTTGACATAATCCTACATTAATTTTTTTTTTCTGTCAGATCTGTTTGTTTTGAATAAAGCACACCCTTCTATTGCCATGTTCTGGTTGTAAGTCCTCCTATCCCATTAAAACTTAGTTATACAAGATAATGTTTTTCTTTTTGTGTAATAGTTTCCTTTTCATCTTTAAAAATTATCTATCTGGAAAATGTTCTCCACATCCAGAGAAAGAACTATGGAATCTGAGTATAGATTAAAAGCATACTATTTTAATTTTTTTGGTTGTGTTTTTCTCTCTAATGATTTTCTTCCCCCCCCCTTCTAAAAATTCTGTAAAAGAACAACATGACTAATATGGAAATATGATTAATATGATTGTACATATATAATTCTTCCCATCTTGGGGAAAAAGGGAGCAAAATTTGGAACTCAAAGTCTTATAAAAATAAATATTGAAACTATTTACGTGTAATTGGAAAAAATAAAATACTATGGAGGGGGGGAGAATTATCCATCTAGTATATTTTGGCATATAGATATCTAAGGCCTTAAAATTTTCAATGTGCTTTACATTTATTATCTCATTTGATCTCATAAAAATAACAAGTTATTATTATTCCATTTTACCAACAAGGAAACTGAGGCTAACAGCTTAGTGATTTGCCCAGAGTCACACAGAGAATAAGTTTCTAAGCTCAGATTTTCCTAGTTCCAAGTTCGATACACTATTCCAATTATCTTCTATAAATTACTGGGCATATTCTCTACTAGTACTCTTTTTTTCTTTGTTATATCTCTTGCCATCTAATAGTCATAATTATGTAGGGGCATTTGTCCTTTATATATAACAATTATAGTTCAATATTTGTCTTTTTCTTTTCATCTTAAATCTTTCTTGAGGAGATCAGCAATTTGCTGTCAAATACAGGTTTCTTTGTTCCTGACCAAGATTGCATCATTCTTTTGGTGGAGAAAATAATCCTTTTCTTCTGTTCAATAGCTATTTATTTCCAAAATCCTTCTTTTTTTTTCCAAAGAGAAAAGATGATTAATGCTTCAACTCTGCCACATACACCCATGCCTATGCACCCCAGTTTTTACTAAGAACTTTTTGATCCCTAGAGATTCTTTCTTTCTAGCTTTCTGGTGTTATTATTTCTCATTCCAACGTGTACTAAAAAAGTGGTTGACAGGTTTGATATATCTCAATTACGTCTAGAAGACATCTTTTCAGAAGATGACATCTTATCTATTATGCCATGTATACATGTGGCTCTCTCTGTACCCTATAGCAAACAAATCTTGCTCTTTCTTTGGGTTCCCTAAAAACTTCCATTACTAATTTTCTTTGGTCTAGTCCTGGGTTTGTATCCATTGAATATTCCTTGTTGTTCATTGGAGCATGGAATGCCTTTTCCTCACTAGATCCAGGTCCACCTTCTTTGGGAAAAATCTCATGACTTGTTTTACAGCAGTACTCTCTAGATTTCATCTTTTCTAGCATCCACATCTTTTCATTATGACACATTCTTCTGTCATTCAAGTAAATGACATAGGTTTAATTTCCTTTCACCTCCTATCTAGAAATATCTTTCTAGTTTTGTTTTTTTCCCTTTCAGCCAGTCATCTTTTCTATTAGGCAAGAATAAAAGGTTGCTTTCCTCAAACTCTTGCTTTTTCCTTTAGCAAGCATTTAAAATATACATAGAGGTGGTAATTACCTCCAACAGGAATACACATAAAGCACAATTACAACAAATCAGCTGAAATAACACTCTGGGCCTGAGCCAAGTTCTCTGGTGGACTATACATCCACATTCTCTATTCATCTTCTGAAGACTCCCACAACTGCCTTCCCCCCCCCCCCAAAAAAAAAGAAGTGCTTGCTGCTCCTAGATTGCTCTTATGGGCCACCCTAATCAACCAGCCCTTCTCAGATGTGCACATTATCTGTCTTCAGTTCAGCTGCCACATCCTGTAACATACTAAATGCCAACGGTTTAATTTAGAAAAGTGTTTATGTTGTGTAAAGCACCCTATACTGTCTCTTCTCTGTAAGGGACTTAACGTCTATAAGAAAGATCCTCCCTCTGACAATCAAATTCCAAAATAATGCAGTAAAATATTTAAAGATATCTGTCCATTTGCTTCCTCCTGAATTACTAGCCCTATGGGGATCCCTCACTTAAATGCATAACTTTTTAAAAGCTTTATTATTTAAAATATTTTCATTTTCTTACTTTTCTAATGTTTTTCCTCTCAAGTCTTTTTAGCTTCAGAGGTAAGAAATAAGAAGTGAAAGCCAATAAAGCAGAACTAAGACTCTCTAAGGTCTGAACTAAAGATGGACCAGTGTGTTTGGGATGTAAAATGCAGCTTGTCAAGAGTGTGATTAATGAGTCAAAAAAAATTGTAAGCAACACATTTAAAGAAACCATATTCTTTTAAATTAAAACAGAGTTTCTTCCGTGAAGTAAGTTTGTATAATATAAACATTTAATTGAGCTAGTTTTCTCAGGAAGTCACTGCAATGAGGAAAAGGGGGACCAGATGGAAGAGAAAGAAGAAGTAAGGGTGTCACATTTTCAAGAAGCAAAACCATTTTTTCCCTTACATGGTAGTGTGAAAAGTTATACACAGACTTCTATTTGAGGGCATGTCAAACTTGCTCATGAATTTAGTTTCCTTTCTATCTACTTATTTTTCCCCCTATTGCCACTTCAATTTTGACCTTAAGAAACTAGAGGGAAGACTTAGGAACTTAAATTTTTTTTTTTTTTTTTTTTTTTTTGCTAAAAGGATGGGATCTAAGAATACTGAATCGGTACTGAAGAAAATTAAGGATATTAGAAATTTTATCTAGAAATCTAGATTAAGTGACTGGTAAAAAAGCAATTATTATAGAATTTAATTCTGTTAATATCTAACATTGCCCTTTGAAGTACATTTGTAATGACTTGAAATCTACAGAATTCATAAGCAAATTCATAGAATGTCTTGAGTAACCCAACAAGAGTCCTTTTTATGGAGTAACTGAAAAAAATCTGGTTTCTTTTCTTATTAATCTGGGGTTTTCCAACTTTTTTATTCTTCAGCCCTTATTTATTTTTTCCCACCTTTGCTCCTTATTGCAAAACAGGGACAAAGAGATAATAAAAATGTGATTTCTTAGGCGAGCTGCTCTTTTGCCTTGATGAGCACTTGAATTAAATCCATAAGGTCATCTTAGCCATATCTTCCTAATTGGTAATAAAAGATGATCCACTGCTCATTTGAATATCAGAATATATCTAGTGATTTTCAGATGTAATAAGGGCAATGTTTTTAAAGTTCATTCTTTCTTTTCCTGTGTTATTCATTTGAAATTTAGAAAGGTTAAGAAATTAGTAACATTGTGCCATTTTCAAGATATAAGAAAGCTCCAAATAACAATGCTTGAAATGGCCTACTTCGAATGAAGACTAATAATGTAACAAATCTTTCATGTAAAATTTATTAGATGGGAGTTAGAGAATACTATATTTTAACCCTACCCTTGTTTAATCAAATTATTACAGTTGTAATTATAGAGGAAGAATATTCCAAAGGTATTCTGCTGAATTTTATTTCATCTAATTTTTAAATATGTTTAAACTCAACTAAGTTTTTCTTTTTGCTAATGATATTGCTCTTTTTTTCCCTAGTGGAAGCATGGAACCTGCATTTCACAGAGGGGATCTTCTCTTTTTAACCAATCGAATTGAAGATCCCATAAGAGTAGGAGAGATTGTTGTCTTTAAGATAGAAGGAAGGGAAATTCCAATTGTTCACCGAGTCTTGAAAATTCATGAAAGGTATGTGTAAAACATGGGTGCTCGGGTTATTAAAGTATTTTCAGTGTCTTTTGTGTTATTGGTTTCTGTTTTCCCAGAATCATAAAAATGGAAAGCCATATCATTGAATTTGAGTAAGAATTTGCACCCCAAACTACTCTATCTTTCTCTTGAGGACTTTCAAGAAAGTAAGAGAAGAGAATCCACTGCCAATTCTCCTTTTGGATAGTGCTCATTGTTATGTTTTTCCTCACATTGAGCATCATTCTGCCTTTCTGAAATTTCTGTTCATTGCCCTTAGTTTTGCTCTCTAAGAACAAAAAATAAGTTACATCCTCTTTTCTGTCTGATAGTCTTCTATGCCACCTGCCCCAATCTATATGATCTATAAGTCAGCTTTTCACCATTCTAGGTGCCTCTCTCTTGATAACTTTCTCCCCCGATTATCAATGTGAAGTCCAGAGTTAAGCATGGTACTCCAGATATGGCATAACTAAGACAAAATTGTTCTCACACCTTCCTGGACATTGTCTCTTACTGAAAGTTCAGCTCACATTAGCTTTCTGATGGCACACAAATACAGACTCTTCATTGATTTTGGCTAAAAGAGCCTTGGTATGTATGTACTTAGTTACTGACTTCTGAACCATACTGAAAAATTGGATTTGATTTGGAGGAGGGAAGGGAGGAGATAAAAGTTATGCTAAGTGATATAAATGCTGGTTTCAAATAGAGACTTCACATGTTGTGGGATTAGGCTGTCCCTATCCCTTCATAGAATTGAGGTGAAACTTTCTCCAACAGGCCCTAGAAGGATTGGGTGGGATGGATTCTCCACTCTCAGTGCAAGCTGCATATGAATTACTGTGTCATCAGACTCTCCATCCAGGGATTTTGGCACCCTCTCCCCAAGTTAGTCAATACACAGGTGGAGTACAAACAACACCACCCACACAGCTGTAGCTGTGTCATTCCCTTCTCGCTGAAAGCTTAGAGGGGTCAATTCTTCCCTTACTGTTAATCTTATTCAGTCCAAAGGCAACAATTAAGGCCAGTCTTATTTGCTGCTGAATAGAAATTTCCCTCTCTTCTTAAATACTCTGGCTAATTGCCATCTGTATACTTTGGAAATGGTGGCAGTTATTCCATAAGTAGCTTCTCTTATTGCCTGTCTGCTCCAGGGCACTAGATTTCCTGGAGCTATAGCCCCAACATCAAAGCAGTGTCTGGGGGAGTAATCTGTGTTGTCTAAGTCCTTTTGGTCCTCTCCCTGCTTCAACATTTGCAACTCTCCATTATCCTTATTCCTGTTAAAACATCAAAGGAATAACTATTAAATTAATAATAATTTCTTAGGTATTCATATAATTTCTTTGAAGAGTGGCATCTTTTGTTTTTATACTGCCTAGATTTCCCCCTGTATCCTTTCCTTACTGCTTCTCTTTCTCTTCCCTCATTATCCCTTATAACAAAGAATTTTTTTCAAGAGGAAGAAAAAATTTTTTTAAGTAAAACCAACCAGAACATCTGAAAAACTCTGATATCCTATGTAATATTCCATATCCAAGGAAAGGAGTGTTCTCTTTTTGGGGATTAGGCTTGTTCTTTGTTACATATCATTCATTTAGAATGATTGTGAGGTTGTTGTTCTTTCCACTTATATTATTGTAGTCGTTGATTATATTGATTTCCTGGCTTCCATTATTTTGCATAAATTCAGAAACAGTTTCTAAAATCTAAATCAGTTTTACACATTTAATCTTCTACTCTACACAGTCCTATCATTCTGATATTAAACTGTGTCTTAAAACCATTAGAATTTTATGGGGGGGAAAGTTTTTATTTAAAAATGAAGTTATAAATGAATGAAGTCTTCCTCATCACAGAAAAGATTGTTGTAAACATCTAAAAACCTGATTAGAATTTTTAAAACGGGACAGTTGTTCATTTGATCAATGTGTTTACCTCTTTATCTCTGTCTTTCCCATATCCTTTTCTTCTGTATTACCTATATTGTTTCCCTTTTTTCCAGCTCTTTCCTTCCCATTTTCTCTATTTCTCCACTTCCTGCCTCTTCACCCTTAACTACAATATAATATGTATTTAAGCCTATTTAAAATTTGTTTTCAATCTGTTAGAATTTTGCGCTTTGTCTATTTTTAATTTTTAATAAGGATAAATTAAACTTGTAACTTTTTCACACCCAACTCTTTGCTTGCTAAATGAACATCAATTTCTTATCACTATACTTGAAAATTCTTTTTAAATTTTTTAGCAATTTAGAACGTTTCTTTCTCTATTTAAAGGAAAAAAAAAAACAAAAAAAAGCTTCATTGCCTTTATTTCAAAAATAAATTTTAAATACTGGAAATGAAAAATTTTTCTTCCGTAAAATTCTGAAGGATTTGAATATTTTTTAAGGGATAACTTAAATTTTTTATAAGTTGTCTGCAGTCTGCAGTTTTTACAATATCCAAAAGGTCCCCTTGACATTCAAGAAGCTGCCAGTTTATCTTAACTTATCTGTAACTTGTATTCTCTGCATTCCATTACAGTGGACAAAACAACATTAGTTTACACTTTAAAATTTTCAGGGTCTTGATCTGGCCTGGCTGAAGTTTTGTATTTCCTCTTATCAAAGATATGTTTTCACAAACCTTTCAAAATATGATGAACTTAAGATGTTTGTTTAAAAGACAATTCTTATATTAAGAAAACATCACAATTTATTTTTTTAAATAAACTTTTTCTTTTCTCATGGAATTCTGAAAGTTTCACACTGATATATAGCAAAATTTTGATCTTTTAGTGATTTACTTTATAATTTTGAAATGTCCAACTTAAAGAGCTATGATTTTGGCTTTCTTATTTTAATAATTTGACCATTTATTTCAATATGAATTATGTGCTTTAAGGAGTAGACTAGGCAGGATGAAAGGCAGATGAAGATTGGGGATTACTAGAAAGAAGAGATGAGATTATCAATCAGACTAGGAATAAGGATACAGGGGAACAAGGTGTTAAGGAAGGATTCTTCCCTTCTTGATTCCTCTTCCCTTTCATCAACTCTCCTACGTTCTTCCCTTTCTCTTAATGTAAAATATCTTTTATATGTACACATAATATAGTTTTATTCTTTTATATTATCCCATTTGTAAATTGACTTAGATTCATATCATTTGTGTAAATGTTCCCCTCAATGGTTTTAATGACAGCCTTTCCATATTTTCTCATCCATTAGGATTTTCATCTCTATCCTTCCATAAATCCCATGTAGAGGACTATCTAGAATGTTTAAAAAAAAAAAAAAAAAAAAAAGCCTTCTTCTAGAATTGGGTTTTTTTTAACTTTTTTTGGTGCCAAGAAATCATCAGCTCCTTATAGTCATGGAATAACATCTTTGTGTGCCTGCCCCAGTCAGGAAGTCTTGCAGCCTCTTCTATACATGAGATTGAGATTTGCACAAATAAATTCCCTGATTGGGCAACAGAAAAAGGAGGAACCTGGTGCTCTTATCTGCACATTACAGGCTTACCTCTGTTCTTGCATTACTGACCCAGAGGGAAGCTGGTAAATATGAGAAAGGAAAAGGCAAATTGAAAAGAGCTGTTTGGAAGATTTTTTTTTTTTAAAGAAGGATTAGATGTTGGAAAACTGGTATTTTGGTCTCCCAGGAAAACTAAAATATTAATCTAATATTGCTGGAGAAAATACTGAAATTAAATTGATTTCATTCCCTTAAAATTTACATTTCCTAGCTTTCCCAGGACTTTCACTACTACTGAACCATCCTTTCATTCTTTTATCAAATCCTTTCATTCCCCAAAATAACTTTTCTTCTCTCCTTAAGCCCCCAATTCTTATGTTCATCTTCAGAATACCTTACCTTTTATTTTTCACTAAGATTAAGATCATATATCAGGAGTTTTTTCAATTTCCCACCTCCACACACTGCAATTCTTCACTTATTCTCCACTCTTTGTTGTTCTTAGTTCTTAGATGAAGAAGTGAGTGGTCCAAATTCTTACCAACTCTTTTAGTTATGCTCTTGATTCTAACTCCTTCTATTTCCTGGGATCGTGACTAAGCCTTTTGTTCACCCCAGTACAGCCAATTTTGCAATAAATTTGTAGAGTATTCTATATTTGTGGTATCTATTTTGTCTCTTCAATATATTGTAAGTATTAAGCATGCTGGGACTGTTGTTATAGTACTTTTTATGTAGTAGGGGTGGCAGCATTTTGTGAAGGATGTCTCCATGTTTCATAGTCAAGTTAACTGAAAAATCTCTCTTAAGGAGTTTACTAAATGTCAACAGTTTTTACTATTAAGCTTTCTCTTTTTTTCTTACTAAGGCATAAGAGATATGTATAATGTGTAAACTCTTGTGATTCGGTTTTTTTATGAAGATTTTTGAACTTCTTTCTTTTGAGTGGTTGCAGATTTTATTGAGATGGTTCTGTAATATTATGGGGCTTGATCTTGTTGATACATTATTACTTATTGTCTGAATGGACCTTGTAATCCATCTTGCATTTGGACTCTGCAGCACATCCCCTATATCAGTGTACAGTATATCGTTGATGATGATGATGTTTTATGCTTTATTTAATATTGATAGGCACTTGTTGAACAAAGCTTGCTCTCTGAAAGAGAGAGGATGTCTCTCTCAAAGAATTCTTGGCTCCCTTTAATCTTACTCTTCTTCAATCCACCTTTCCTAATCTTTCCTACCTCCATCTGTTAGTACCATTCCCCCACCCTACATTTATCTTGTTTTTTTCTGATCTGTTTATATATTATCTCTCCTGTTATAATGTAAGTTCCTTGAGGTTAGCCTTGAAGGTTTTTTTGTTTGTTGTTTTTTTTTTTTTTGGTTTTAACTATTTTTGTTTTTCTTTGTATTCCCAGTGCTGGCTTAGCACAGCACTCAGCAAATGCATATGGATCGATGGATATGAAATTAACATTTGCATTTTGTTGGAGGAGAGCCTGTAAGGCTCCATTTTGCTATATAATTGCTTATTTATAGTCAGCAAACAGTGGGGTCTTGTATTCTCAATGTTTTTTAGTTGGTTTATAACTGAGGGTGTGTTCTGCTCTAGCTTTTACAAAGGTTTTTGTTTTTTCTCCAATGGGGATGGAGGGGGATGGGTAGAATAAAAAAAAATTGATGCTTGTTAATTGAAAAAGAAATTTATTTAAAGATATATTCTGCCATAGCAAATTATTTGTGAAATATATGCGGTATAAGAAGCCACTTAGATCTTCTTTCAGCTATATTCTCATTGGTAATGCCTTGACTCATTTTATTATTTTCTGGCTTCTTTGAACTGAGCTTTTGAAGATACAACTTGGAGCATATTTTCCTATGTAGTTTTTAATCCAAAACAGAGGTTTCATTAAAAAGTAAGGTTATAGGAGACATGATCGTCCAGTGATCATGCATTTTCAGTTCTAATTCAGGATATTCTGCTGCCTTAGACTCTTGATACCAGTTTAGTGCAGGAGACTGAATCATTTAGCTTCTTTATCTTGTTTTCCCTAGTTTTACAGAGAATGACACTCTCTGCCTCCTTCCTCTGATCCACCATCACTGGAAAGTGAAAGACTAATCATTAGTGCTTTGAGTTTCTCAGAATTTGATGATATTAAGTATTTTAGCAGTTATGTAGGTAAAAACCTGAATGAAGCTCTATGTAAATGCATCCTCATCTATCAATAGTTGACCTTCCATAAAGTGTGAAATGTTTGAGTAGGTTATAATAAGAGCTGGTGACCCTGAGAGAATACTCACTTCAGTCAGAGAAAGCTGTTCTTTCAGTGCCAGACCAAAGAACAAAATACTGTTGTCCTGTGTGTTTCTGTAAATATTTTTTGTGAATTCTATATACTGCTCATACTAAGGAGAGCTCTGCTATGAGAATAGTCGAGATTATTATGTCTCCCCCTCCACTCCCTTAAATAAAAAACCCCAACACCTTTCCATCTCCTAGTTTTTGCCTTCCTATAACTCACTTTGTTTTCTGCCTCTGGGGTTGGTAGCATTTTTATTTCTACAACAACCTCAGTCATCACTGTTGGAGCCAGCTCTTTCTTGGCATCTGTCTGCTTCTCTCTTCTCCCCCTTTCCCTTCCACATATTTTCAGATTTTTTTTTATCACCTCCTTTGAATAACCATTTCTGGATGATTTTTCTCTGTATTTATTTGCATTTTTATAAGTGGCATCACTTTTCCTTTCAAATGCCTGTTGGCACTTCTCTGTCTTTAATGTTTGCAACACCTTCTAGTTTTGTTTTGTCTGCAGTTTTAACTCCTCTCAGAAAGCTAGCTTTTGATATGGTAACTTTAAGGTGGGTAGTAGACTGTACAGGGATTTGAACATCTTCTCTTTACTCACTTGAACAAAATTGAGTAAAACTTTAATAGAAGACAATAGAACCTTTTATTTTCCATTGAACTTTTAGAAACCTATCATATTTTTAACAGGATTAAAGCATCATTTTTCACATCATAAAATAACTGGTAGTTTTTCTGATTACTAATAAGCAGTCATTTTTGACTGAAAAAAAACCCTAAACAACTTCACTTTAATATTTCTAAAATCTAGTTTTGATATTAGGAAATTTTATCAAAATTTTTCCAACTCTTAAAGTCCATAGGAACATTGACAAATAATAAAAAGTTTTTTGTTTTCAAATGACAAATTTTAGATTTTCAATCATGCTTTTGCAACCTAGTTATTTGAGATTTTCTTTTTTACTTATAAGGCAAGATGGACATGTCAAGTTTTTGACCAAAGGAGACAATAATGCTGTTGATGATCGAGGACTGTATAAGCAAGGACAGCTCTGGCTAGAGAAGAAAGACGTGGTGGGACGAGCAAGAGGGTAAGTAACATTTTGGGTTTGTTGGGTTACTTAAAATATTTTGTAGAGTGTAAAATATTATTGCATCAAGAGGGATTTCTTTCTTGCCCCACCACCCACCACTTGGTGACTTTATAAAACTGTGCTCTTAGAGCACCCAAGAATTTTATGCCACTTTGCATATAAGGAAAGTAGAATAAAGAAAAAGATAATAAAAATTGCAGAACAAAGAACCCCAGATGGGGCAAAATGTACCTTGCATTCTCTTCAGACTATATTCACAGCAACTGAAGGGTTTAATCTCCTGATTATAGACTCGTTATTTAAAAAGCATTTGTCTAGGGGGCAGCTAGGTGGTGCAGTGGATAGAGTATCAGCCTTGAATTCAGGAGGACTTGAATTCAAATTTATTCTGAGACACTTAACACTTCTTAGCTGTGTGACCCTGGGCAAGTCACTTAATGGGGGGGGGGATTTGTCTTATTATTTCCCCCCAGACCATTTTAACTATGCTTTTTACAAGTCAGTTGCAAACCAAAAAAGCTAGAAAGGATGATACCATAAAGGCCTTCATTTTTATAGATCTTTAGGCAGAAGAGTCAAAGTCTTTCTCCATATTCTTTTAGGTAACCACCAGGATATTATTAGTGAAAGAATCCAAGAGACAATCTAATGTCAGCTTTCTTACTGAAAATGTTGTAGTTCTTATTCTCCATGATGCACTGAAGGGTTTAATATCAAGCTGAAATCTTTGCTATTCCCAAATTAGAGGGTTCTCTCAAAGCTGTTGCTTTTATGTGGGTGTTGAAGTGAAATAGAAGTGCAACAATAAGATGCTAGAAGTGTAATTGAATTACAAAGAGGAAGTGTTAAAAATATGGGAGCCCTTCTCTTCAGAGTCATGAATTTAGAACATACCCAGAGAAGAGCTATGCCAGCCAACTCTCTCCCCAAATGTCACTTTGACTGAGTTCCTAAAACTTTTGCACGAAGTGGGCATTAAAGGAAAACAGATGATGTGTTACTAAAATGCTTGTTCCTTGCATTTTACTTCCTAGTGGAGTGATTAAGTAAAGAAGAAAAATTGAAGGTTGGAGCTGAAATTGGTGAAGCTTCACTATCCTCAAAAAATCTCTGATCCATACATTTTAGCAGTTAATGTTATTTATTTTATTAAGCTTTTCCTTTAAAACTATAGATATCCTATTAAGAAACCTCTCAATTTGGAACTCAAAACATTTTTTAATTTTAAAATTTATTTTGCATGTAATTAGGGAAAAAATAAAATATTATATATTTTAAAATAATTAAATCTATTATTTAGAGAAATCTGTAACATGAGGGCATTAGTGATACAAAGGTAGTGTATGATAGATATTATAAATAAGGTCTTTGGTACCTTCTTTAGAATCCCTAAGTTAATACATCAGGATTAGTTTGGAAAATTGAAGACCTCCAGTTCCCCAGATTTTGCTCATTATCCCATTCCTGTAGCAGCCTCAAAGCCAAGACCACTTGGATTCAAATCTTACTTCTGACATATACTAGTTGTGTGATCCTGGACTGGACACCAAATTCCTAGTAGTATTGTCTAGTATTGTCAGATTGAGATAGAAAGGGATCCACTAAAAATAGAGTCTTAAATTAGAAAATGACATGTTCTATTGTCTTTTTACTTGTTTTGTCAAACATTTCCTAATTACATTTTTAATCTGGTTCCATTGAGAATGTATGACACCTCTGTTTTAGGCAACTCTCTAAGGCTATACATTGCAGGTAGACTAACATGGTCTTGGAACTAGAGAGTTTCCTAATTCATTACTAGCCCAGTTCCCTATTCTAGTGGCATTCCAGATTCAGTCCTTGTCTGTATCCCCATTCCTGACCCATCTCACCAGTTTTGCTAAATGTCTTCCTCATCTGTCCTTATCTTAGAGGGAACGAGAAAAGGAGGAAAACCTCATTTGTCAGATAGTGAGATTGGTATATAATCATTAAGGTATCTTAGTTTTAAAGTTTATTTAATGTTTTATAACACAAAGTTTGTTGTTAATTTCATTCTTTGTTTATCATGAAATTACTACTCTTACTATCTTATCCCCTGGCTTCAGTTAAGATAGCAAAGTGCATTTTGAACCCAGAGTTTTCCTCTTTTTAAATCTAATAAAGAAAAATCCTTCTTTTTCCTTATTAATTTGTGGCTTTCATATAGAAAGTATTATTCCTGCTGTGATTTTAATCCTTCTATATCTTTAGTTGCACATATTTTTTTCAGATAAAAGCATAAAGCATAGTAGAGATGTCTAGAAGTGAAAGCAGTGGAGATCAGCTGGTCTGTTGGAAATAATTCAGTCTTTTTTTCAACTTCACCTTTGTTTTGTAGGCCAAACTGAAATAATTTTCTTATACACTTAGGATTTCTTTCTTTTACTATTGTCATCACCCTAGTCCAAGGTTGTCATAACTGACTCTACTCAAGACTGAAAGGCCATTAATCTCCTAAGTCTCTTTCTATTTCTCTCTTCCACTCCATCCTGCATATTATGGTTTGATTAATCATTCTAAAATAGTGCCTTGTACAGTGAATCAAAAATCAAATCAGCAAGTACCTACTATGTGCTAGGTGCTGGTGATAAAATACAAAAGGGAGTTTACATCTTCATGAGGAAGACAAATATATGTATCCATGTACATAAAAGTGTGTATGTTAAGAGAGGAATTCTGAGGTATAGAGTGAAAGAGGGAACACAATCCAGCCACATGTGTATAGGAATACCTATTCTCAGACTAGAAGTACAAAGGCACAAAAGCTATGATAGAACAGAAAGAAGGTTATTTAGCTAGATTGCAGAATGCAGGAAGGAGATGGCAATCTAGGGAGAGTGATTGGAGGTCTACATTAAAATGGTTGCTGTGAGAGTATTCAAGAAGTAATATGGAGGTAGAAAGGGCAGTATTTGGTAACTGGTTGTATGAGATAAGGGAGGGTAAAGAATCCAGGATAATGCTAAATTAATAAAACTTAGACACTGGAAGCCTAGTGTTTCCTGGGATTGAAATAGGGAATTTTGAAAAAAAGGAGATTTTAAGGGTAAAGATAATAAATCACTTTTAGAACTTGAGTTCTGAGAAGTCCATTTTGAAATGTTCAAAAAGCAATCAGTTGTGTGAGACTGAAGCCTAGGGATACAGCTCAGTAAATAGTTTTGGGAGTCATGGCATAGATATAATCATTAAAGCCATGCTCCAATTGATAAAATGTTGAATAGTCAATATTGGAGAAGTTATAAGAATTGAATATATTAGTGTAATTATTGGAGTTGTGAATTGGAACAACCATTCTGGGAAAAAATTAGGAATTATGCAAGAAGAGTTACTAAATTGTTTTATACCTTTTGACTCTTATTGCCCCACTATAGGCATATACCACAAGAGAATCAAATATAAAGAAAGATTATATGTACTCAACTATTTGTAATTAAACTTTTTGTAGTAGGGGGAAAAAAGCTGTAAACAAAGTACATACTCATTGAGTGATAAATGGATAAATAAATTATGGTATATGACCATAATGGAATACTATTTACCATAAAAAATTCAGAGAAACATGAGACTAATGTGGATTGATGCAGAATGAAAACAGCAGAAGTAGGATGGCAGGGTATATAAATGAAAAAGTGCTAAACTGAAAGCAATTATAGGAAACAGTGTTGGTCTCAGAAATACCCTCCCCTACTATTGATAGAGAACTGAGGATTGTAACAGCAGGATGCTGCATACATGGTAAGATATTGATTGAGTTCTCAGGTGAGTTTGCATAACTTTTTCTTAGTCACAAAAGGAGCTTTTCAAGCCTGTAGTTCATTTGAATTTCAACATAAATCTTCTTGCCTCTTGTAACTCTGTATTATGTCCTATTAATACATCTAAATTTGAAAGCCTCTCAAGTCCTGGATGTATATTCTTAGTTCCTTTCACAGACAGGCTGACTGAATATTTTCTTTGTTGATTGTTTTATATTGGATGTGTTGTGACAAAATATGTTTTCTCTTAGATTTGTTCCTTATATTGGAATTGTGACGATTCTTATGAATGACTATCCTAAATTTAAGGTAAGAAAGAGCTTTAGAAAAATTTTCCTTAGAAAATTAATATCTTGGTCCAGTTTAGAGACACACACACACACACACACACACACACACACACACACACACACACACACACAAATTACAAGTAAGAAAGAAAAATAATTGGTTAATTGAATTTACTGCATGTGAACAAAAATTGATCCCTTTTGATTAGTTTAAGTTTCTTGGTGGAGGTGGGAGGGAGAGACTAAATGTGGATTTACAAACAGTCTGATTTTTGTTCCTTTGTTTGTTTTCCAGTATGCAGTTCTCTTTTTACTGGGTTTATTTGTCCTGGTTCATCGGGAATAAGATGTCTGCCTTAAAGCTCCTGAGGAAGATACTATGCTTTTTGTTACAAAATGTTTGAATAGATCCTGATCTGTGAAAAAAGGAAGCAAAAAATGCAGATCTCAGTGCTTCTTGGTTGCATCGATTTGGATTAGTTTATAAGTTTCCACTGCAGAGTGTGGGTGACTGTGTGGGTGGGTGCATGTGTGCCTGTGTGCACACACACAGGGAATTTCAGCCACAGGTTTTCATATGTTCTCATGTCACATTTTAGCGTTTTTTGTACATCAATGAATTTTTTTATATTAAAAGGTTGAGCCAAAGCCCTCAGTGTTTGTATTTTGAAGCTAAGCTTCACTTCTAAAGTGCCTACAGAACTTTGTAAATAATGCTTTAGCTCTGGATGAGTTTGAAACTGCCATTCCTCTTGATAATGGGAATGGTATATATTGAGGTCATCATAAGTCTTAACTTTTCAAAACTTTGAATAAAAGACTTTGCACATTGAACCCCTTATCCCTGACTTGTGTTTGTCGGGAAGAGCTGTTAGAATTTTCATTCTTGGGCTGTTTCATAAAATCTTCTAAAGATTGGAAGCTTGGTTGAAGAATCCTTTGGTTAAAACATTTTCCCCAAAGTTTAGCAGCTTTATTTTCTCCTGCTGTCCTTTGTGGAGCAAAAAGATTATCTTAGCTATAAAGAATACATTATTCAAATAAAATTTTTGTTCACTAACTCATCTTCCAATATACATATAATAGGCTTTCCTAAAAGGCTCAGAACCACCATCTCTAGCTTACACATATTTGTATTAAACCTTTTGATTTTCATCAAAACATTAGAAGCCTGAAGGCAGGTAGTTGCTGCTAGGTAGGTGCCTGCTCTTACCTATTTCAGGCTCCTGCCCTTTGTCTTCCTCAGTCCAGTCTACAAGATGGTAAGATATATGGGAGTATATCCAGAGCAGAGGCTTTTAATATGTTATGACAGATGGAAGGATTTAGGAGGAAACTTGAGAAAGTACAAGATCACAGACTTTGGAGTTGAAAGGGATTTTAGAGATCATCTGATCTTATTCCCTCATTTTATAGATAAGGAAACTGAGTTCTAGAGAAGTGAAATTTGCCTAAGGTTGTCATGTACCATAGTTAATAGAACCATTATTTAAATTCAGATCATTTGAATCATTGGGATTCTGGGGCAAAACATCATCAATTTCTATTTTTATGAGAAATTTGAAAGTGGTGGCCCAGTATTATATATCTTAGCTCAAAAATACTTTGTATCATTTGTCCAAGAAGTTCATTATTGGCAGGGAAAAGGCTGTTTCTGCTATAACTACAATGGAGTGAATTGGGAGAGGAGAACTAATCCATCCTCTTGAAGTACTGCAATTATAGGGAACCACACCACTGGAAGTCTACTAACAAAAGTCTGAATTCCAACTCTTGAGCTTGGGCTCTTAATGGCATCAACAGAGATTAGAAGTCACACTTAGCAAATGATTGCCAACAAATGTATTTTTTAACTTAGCTGTGAATCTTATACAGGTATTAGACACAATCTTCCATGAGCCCATGGCGTCAGCTGTTATAAATAGAGAATCCATTTTTCCCCAACTAGAACTATGAACTAGAACTAGAGCTATGATCCTGTGGATCATAGCTACTTAGAATCCCATATAAGTGCTTTGGTTGTGCTTTGGTGCCATGAATGTGGAAGGTTCTGGTCTCATTGACTGTGGATAAAACATTTAAAATGTCTGCATTTTTTTCTTTGCTTATAAAATGAGGAAAATGAAGTCCATATCTCATGCCATAAGGATAAAATTTCTATACTACTGGCTATATTTCCATCCCTTACATCTCACTCCATTATCAGTCTCATTTTTATGGAGGAAGTCTCTCATTTCTTTTCTCCATCTTTTTTCTTCCCTTGGTCTAGTTAGAAGTAACAGAGCCAGTCTGAAGACCTAGTCAGGGCAGACAAAAAGGCACAATGACTCAATATGCTAATAATAAAGAGTTTTTTAAGAAGAGGAGGAAAATTGGGTTGTAGACAAAAACAGCAACCAAGAGTGTGTCCAGAACCAAGAGATAGAATATCTTATTCATAAAAGAGACCAATGTCATTGGATTGAAGAATAGATGGCAGGAAGTTAGGTTAAATATGAAGATTGAAAAAGCAGGAGTATGTTGAGTTATTAAGGATTTGAACACAGATGATTTTATATTTGATCCTGGAGGCAATAGGGGGAGACCCTGGATTTTGATGAGTAGGGAGGAAGGGCAGCATAGTTGGGACCTGCCCTTTAGGAAAATCCCTTTGGTGGCTGAATGAAAATGTTTTAGAATGGGAAGATATAGCAGTGGTCCAGGCACCAAGAGTAGTGGCTGGGTCATCAGAGAGAAGGGAGTATATTTGACAGATAGTGCAAAGGTGACCTTAACCAGCCTTGGCAGCAGATTGGATATAAGGGGTGAGAAGTAGTAAATTGGTGATGACACCTAGGGTGCAAGCCTGAGGGACCAGAAAAATGACGATGTCCTCTGCAATATTAGGGAAGTGAGGGGAGTGGAGGGGTTTGCAGGGAACGAAAATAGTTTAATTTGGACTTGTTGAATTCAAGATGCAGATCTGTTGGATATCCAGTTGGAGATGTGTGAAAGATAATTGGAAATGCAAGTCAGATCTGCTAAGAGATTAGGGCAGGATAGGTAGATTTGAGAATCAGAAGTATAGAGATGATAATTAAATCCATGAGAACTTATGTACCAAGAGAAGTAACACAGAGAGAAGAGGGCACAAGACAGAATTCTGAGGTGCACTGACTGTTAAAAGGACACAATCTGAATGAGGGTCCAGCAAAGGGGACAGAGAAGTAGCAGTCTATTAATTAGAAAAAGGATACCCTAAAAACCTGGAAGATAATATCAAGGAGAAAATGATGACCAGTATCACAGACTGCAGAGAGGTCAAGGAGAATGAGAGTGGAGAAAAAGCCATTGGATTTGGCAACTAAGTGAATGCTGGTAACTTGGAAAGCAGTTTCAGTATTTGTACATCCCTTGGGTGTTCATGGGTGTGAATCTGAAAGGGAGGGAGATTTAAGGCCATCTAATCCATGAAGACATCCAAATTTCCATCTGCAGTCCTTACCTGTACTCATTTTGAGCCTACTTTTTCTGTTTGCCTCTTAACACCACTTCACCCTCAGAATATCTAAAACAAAAAACTCCCATCACTCCTCCAAACTCAGAAATTCCCATTTATGCCAAGAGTGCCATAATACACTAACCAAAGTTTAAAACAAGAACTTCTGGATTATTTGCTTTGCTGTGCCTCCCATCCCCAAGGTAAAGGCCTTAGCTTAGCATTTAAGACCATCCATTTTCTGGGTCTTCCCTACTTCTCCAAAGCTTCCATTATTTCCCAGAATGAGCCCTTCCCCACTCCTGTTCTATTGAATGTGTTAGGTATATTTCTATCCATGTTTCTCATCTAAGAATGCTTTCTTCCTTTTCTTCCTCTTCATCTTTGTTTGTCTAACCCTACCCCATCCTTCTAGGCTCATTTCAAGTCCCCATTCCCCCAGCTAACCAGTCCTTATGATATTCCTTCCTCAGAATTCACCTTTATTGTATATACTATAACTTGCCTTATATTGTCAACTTTTCAATTATATATGTACTGTTTTCACTCTTAGATTGTAAGTGCCTTTGCATCATAGGCTATAACATAGTCCTCCCATGTAAGTGTCTGTTAGGGATAAGGATCATTAAAAACTTATGTTACAATTAGCAAGTCCAGAACAAATTATTGCAGGTTTTCAAAATTATCTTCACTTATCTATGATTTCATCGTGGCATAGCCATGATCATGGGCTCTCAAAAGCTGTGTCAGAACCCTGCCAGGCCAAGGCCCAAGCCCAGACCCAAATTTGAAGACGGGCCTGCATCACAAAATTATGTCATCTGAACATAAGCATTACTAAGAATTATTTTTTAGCCATAGCAACTCATAATAAAATTGTCTACTAAGGCACAGGTCTGCATTGGTGGAAGGAATAGCTGCACCAGTGAAGTCATGAATATTCTGAAGCATTCAAGCAATGTGTTCACTCATCCTTCACAATCTAAACTTGAATTGTATGTGGATTTGGGTATGTTTGTTTGCTGGTTCCATTTATGTAGCCCACTCTAGACACTGTCCTTTACATTTCCTGATACTAAACACCAGTTTCCTTCCTTTCAGTCTTATTTAAGCCTACTACTTTTATTTGCTGTTCCATGATTAAAAAAAAAAAAAACTACTAATTTGGTCCCTTTTTAAAGGTTAGTTATATAATCCTTTTAGGTGTTGCTTGAGTGTCATAAATATCTCTCTTCCTCTTCTTTTGCCCTTGATAACATTTTCCAGTAAAGAGCAATAAAATATCAGGCATTGTTGGGCTACAGGAAACAAAATAGGAAGCACTAATCCTCTCTCCCTGTATAAAATTTTCACATATCTCTAAGCATCAGTATGCTGAGTACAAGTCTAGTTACCACAATTCTTTTTTTTTTTTAATATCTTATTTTTCCAACTACATGGAAAGACAGTTTTAAATATTCACCTTTGCAAAACCTTGTGTCCCAAATTTTTCTCTCTCTTCTCTCCTCTTACTTTCCCCTCCCAGTTTTCTCCTTACCTCAAGACAGCAAGCAATCTGATATAGGTTAAACATGGGGCTTAAGGAGGCTAGGATTAAAATAGAGAGATGGGACTAAGGAGGGGGAGCTAGGCAGTTTGTTGAAAATGTGGATTGTGGATAACATGAAAAAAGACAGGATTTGGGGAAAAGGAGGAAAGAGAGAAAGATCTGAGTTAGGGGAATGAGAATTGGTAAAGGTTCATTATTTCTAACCTCCTCACACCCATCATGTGGCTCAGAGTCCTGCCATGTTGGAGCTCAAATGACTTTTTTTTCCCCTTTAATTAAAGCTTTTTATTTTCAAAACATTCATGGATAATTTTTCAGCATTAACCCTTACAAAACCTTGTGTTCCAATTTTCCCCCCCTTCTCCCACCCTCTCCCCTAGATAGCAAGTAATCCAATATATGTTAAACATGATAGAAATATATGTTAAATTCAATAGATGCATACAGATTTAAACAATCTTCTTGTTGCACAAGAAAAATCAAATCAAACAGGAAAAAAATGAGAGAAAATAAAATTCAAGCAAACAACAAAAAGAGTGAAAATGCTATGTTGTAAAACACACTCAGTTCTCACAGTCCTCTTTGGATGTAAATGGCTCTCTTCATCACAAGATCTTTGAAACCGGCCTCAATCATCTCATTGTTGAAAAGATCCATGTCCATCACAATTGATCATTGTATATAATCTTCTTGCTGTGTACAATGATCTCTTGGTTTTACTCGTTTTACTCAGCATCAGTTCATGTAAGTCTCTCCAGGCTCCTGCTGGTTGTTTCTTAACAGATCAATAGTATTCCATAGCATTCATATACCACAATTTATTAAGTTATTCACCAATTGATGGGCATCCACTCAGTTTCCAGTTTCTGGCCACTACAAAAAGGGCTGCCATAAACACTTTTGCACATGTGGGTCCCTCTCCCCCATTTAAGATCTCTTTGGGATACAGGCCCAGTTTTTCTTCCTTTTTTCAAAGTTAAATTTCATTTTGATAGAGGTGTATCTTTTCTCCTTTTCTCACTGCCTCTCAGTTGAGAAACTCTTTTACAAACATGTATATTAAAGCAAATTAAATTCCTGTACTGACCACGTTGAAAAAATATTGTCTTAATTTGCACTTTTGAGTTCATCATTTATTTCTTGTTGTAGGAGTAGGCAGTGTGTTTAATCATGTGGCATCTGGAATTCGTAGCTGGTCACTGACAACACTTCCATTTCCAGAAAGGAGAACTCAAGCAATTGCCCAATAATCCAACTCATCTTTCCTATAACTTTACAGACCAAACTACTACTCTCTAGCTACCACCTTCCTGAATATGTTGTCTTCCTCAATTAGGATTAATTTCCTGGAAAGCAGGGACTGCTTGGTTTTATATTTGTATCCTCCACAACTGACCTAATTCTTGGCCCATAGTAAGCATTTAAATGCTTTTTCATATATTCATTGATTTATGTGTCATTAGTGATTAAAAGTTTGTCAAATCAGCCCCAAAGGAAATGGGGATATTTTCTGTGGCCATAGGCCTTGCTGCCCCATCAACTTAAGGGGGGGAGGGAGGCAGAGAGAATCAGAAAAACAGAAAGAGAGAGACAGAAACAGAGAGAAACTGGTCTCTTGATACTTCAGTGTGCATGTTTATCACCCATTTTCAGATACTTTATTTTGTTGAAGCTTTGGGGGATTACATGCTAAAGGTTTAGTATAATGTTCTCCCTAGGGATCACAATTCTACCAACAATGTATTAGTGTCCCAGTTTTCCCATATCCCCTCCAACAATCATTATTTTTTCCTGTCGTTTTAGCCAATCTGGTACCTCAGGGTTGTCTTAATTTGCATTTTTCTGATCAATCATCTTTTTTTCCTTTTAATTTAAATTTTTTTTGTTTTTACAAAAATGTTATGCATAGGTAATTTTCCAGCATTGAAAATTGCAAAACCTTTTGTTTCAACTTTTCCCCTCCTTCTCCCCACCCCATCAGAATACATCCTCATACAGTATTGTTGTTGAAATATATAATGATCTCCTAGTCCTGCTCATTTCACTCAGCATCAGTTCATGTAAATCTCTCCAGGCCTTTCTGAAATCCTCCTGTTGGTCATTTCTTACAGAACAATAATATTCTATAATATTCATATACCACAATTTATTCAGACATTCTCCAGTTGATGGGCATCCACGTAGTTTCCAGTTTCTGGTCACCACAGAGGCCTAACACTAACATTTTGGCCCATACAGGTCCCTTTCCCTTTTTTAAAATGTCTTTGGGATATAAGCCCAGTAGTAACATTGCTAGATCAAAGGGTTTGCACAGTTTGATAACTCTTTGAGCATAGTTCCAATTGTAGAGTATCTTTTCATATGACTAGAAATGGTTTTAATTTCTTCATCTGAAAATTGTCTGTTCATATACTTTGACCATTTATAAATTGGAGAATGGATTGAATACTTATAAATTTGAATCAATTTTCTACATAGGCGAAAAACAGATTAAAAAAAAAACAAAAAAAATTTTTTTTCCAAGAATTGGGAAGTAACCATCAGTTGATTTAGAAGATTCTTTAGCTTTTGGAATTACTATATGTAATATTCTCTCTAAAATGTAATGTTTTCTGTTGAGGGTGTCTGAAGGCAGCCTTCTTTTCAGTTCAGTAATCACAATTGCAGCCAGGAGTTAAAGTCCAAATCCTTTATTGTCTCTTTCAAAGTCCTATCTCCTTTACTTGGGGCTCTGCTAGTTTTCTGGAGGCCTTCCGGAGTCTTGGCTTCAGTGGAGAAGTGAAGGAGGAGAGCCTAACACCAAGGTGGTGTGAGATGGGATGAATCTGTCTGAGTCCAAGGGCTTGGGCTTGGGCTCCAGGCTTCAGCCTTCAGCCTTCTGTCTGCTTGTCTCTGAATCTCTGAATATCCCTGGCTGAGGTATCTAGCTTATAAACTCCACACATTATATCATTAGGAAACCATTATTTGTTGTAGGATTAAATCAATGCTAAACTAGATTTAACCATTGTCTCCTCAAATCCACTTAGTACCACTAGCCTAGGAACCAGAAGACCTGGGTGTTAGTCCTAACTGGGTGTACCAGGAACTAAATCTATGACTTTGGACCTATCACTTAATCTCTATGCTATCTAGTGATAGGTAAAGTACCTTGAAGTTCTTGGGAACATTAAAAATATCCTTATTGAATTGTACCTAACTGCTTACCTTTGGAGAGCAGCAAAGGTCATGGTGAGTTCTGTTCTAAGAAGATGGGTAGCACTCCTGGACACAGAGCTTCTACTCCTTAGATCAGTGGCCAAAGAGTGAATCTTTCAGATGGAATAGATGCTAGAAGGATCAATGAAGCAGAAGGCCTATCCCTGAGATATTAAGGAAGAACTTAACCCATTCCATTGAGCAAATTATTCACCCTATTTATGCCTACCCTGTCTCAGTAATAATCTCCACATTTTTGTGGTCTTTGCAGTTTCCAGTGTCTTCATATTCATGGTAAATAGGCAGAAGTCACATTATTAATAATAGTGGAGTTAGAATCCAGATCTTCTGACTTCTGGGGTAGTGCTTATTCTGGACCTCTGTCTGACGCTCACCTAGGAAACAGTGGGCTCCTAGCCAAGTCATTTCCTCTTTCTAGGTCTCAGTTTCCTAATCTGTAAAGTGAGGAAGTTGGACTAGACAATTTACAATGTCTTTTTCAACTATAATCTCTGAGATTCCATAATATAAACTTCTCCAGATGAAAGGAGCCTTCACAGTACAGAAATTCGAAGTAAATAACTTGATGCCAGCTGCAGTGGACATAAAAGGCTTTTCTACAGCCACATTTTTTTAGGGTAGTTTCTAGGTCCTACTGGACCTAGCTTTGGATCAATAGTTCAGTACTTTAGTCTGTTCTTCTCAAGAAGAACAGATGATTTGAGTCTTAAAATGCTAAGACTCTTTAGTTTAAAAAAAAAAAAAAAGGATAATATTGACTGTTTTTTCTTTTCTAATATGATTAAGATGCAAAAGGTTCATATTTGGAGGTTGGAGATTTTCACTGTTTGGAGATTGGATTGTTAACTGGTATCTTTTATTAATATTGATTGTGTAATAAAAATAATAAAATGTTAAAATAAAATACTAGGGCTGAAGTCTTAATTGCAACCTATCCCTTGTTATCAGGGTGTTCTCACATGGGATTAATTATTTTATGGTCCTGGACAAACTAGAGTTTATTAGTTTGGGGATCAGAAGTCTTAGAGGAACAATTAGGTTGACCATAGGGCTCCTTTTCCTGTTTACTCTGCTGCCATTGGGTAGCATGGTATCATGGACAGAATGGAGTGGGAGTCATAGGTTCTCAGGATCACAGATTTAAAGCAAAAAGAGACTTTAAAGGCCATTGAATCCAATCCCCTCATTTTATAGGCTGGCAAACTGACTCTAAGTCCATAGTTCTAGCCACTGCACTGAACTAGGAAAACATAGGTTCAAATCCTGCCTAAATGATAATTAGCTATGTGAACCTGAACATGTTATTTAATTTTTCTGTGTCTCAATTTCCTCATTTGTAAAATAAGAGAGATGGGACTCAGTGACCTCTAAGACCCCTTTGAGCTCTAAAATATGTAATCCTTTGATCTCATGGTTGATAAAATCATTGAATATTAGAAAGTAGAAGGGATGGGATCATCTAGTTCAATTCCTTCATTTTGCAGATGAGAAAACAATTGAAAGAGAAGAAATTATTTTTCTATTAACAAAATATTCACTTCCTCCTTTTCTTTGTTCTTATCTCCTCTTGTTTGGTGAATGTTTTTCTTGTGTTCTTTTTTTCTCCCCAAGTCTTGAAATCCATTTTTAATATACTATTTGATTTCTTCTTCCTCACCTCTTATCTATTCATGAAAGCTTCATGTTCTAATTTTAACTTCTTTCCCTTGATTTCTCATCTGGCTCTTGAGTTTTCCCTTCCAGATTCTTTTTGTCTTTTTCTTTTTTTTTCTTTCTCATAAACTTGTATTTGTCAGACATGAATATTTATTGAATGCCCGCTATATTCTGAATATTGTATTCCTAAGATTTTCCCTTAGAATTCTAACTTTCCCAATTTATAGACTTAATCCTAAATCCTCTTCTGCCATGTTTTTCCTCCCCTCATTGTAATCTGAATCTTCATATTGCCTCTTAGGAAAGCATGTTCCTTGTAAGCTTCTTCCTGCCTGTCTGCCTCTGGGTTTCATTTCTAGGTCTCATAACTTCCTCTCCTTTCCCACCTCAGTCTCCTTTCACCTTTCTCTTTCTGCTTCCTCATCCTTCTTTTCATTTGTAACTAGAAACTTTCTTCTCTTCCTTTAATCTAGATATCTCTCCCTGCCCTCTTCTGCCTCCATTTCACACTTTCTTCTTCACATTTTCTCTCTTTTTGGTCCATTTGGTGTTATTTATGTCTTTCCCAGTGTTCCTAACACCTCTTAATTTAGCATCATCCCATAGTAAGTATAGTTCATTTCAAATAAGAGTCAGTACCAAGTTCTCTGACAACCATCCTTTGGTTCCATCAATAATGGATTATGAATTCAGATTCTTGTGAAGGAAAGGAGATATAAGGTAATCTCCTTGGAAGTTCTAGTGTCTTGTCCATCATCCTACTACTTCCAAGTTTCTTTAATATAAACTCTCAATATTTCAAAGTCTCTGGAATTTCTTTCTTCTCCAGAGGCTATTTGTTCAGGTTTGATTCAATTTAAAGAACATTTGCTAAGTCCTTAGGGCATGCAAGATGCTGTGCTAAGAAATGGGGATGCCAGGAAAGATGAGACAAAGACTCTCAGGGAGTTTGCAATCTAATAAGTTTGCAATGGATAAGCCAAACGTGGGCAAATAACTGGTGAAAGGCAAAATAAGGTTAAGTACAAAGAGCATTAAGAACTGGGGTAGAAAAAAAAATTATCCTTTTTTTTCTTGAGTTAATAGGCTATATTACTCTATATATTACTCTGACCAGTTTGGGCCAGTGTTGTGGGCCAGCTCTAGTGCCAACATGCACTTAATTCAGGTTTCATGTTAGGGCAAAATGAAGCACTGAAAAATTCTTGAAAATTTACAAAAGGAGGTTTAATTTGCCCTAACATAGGGAGCCACTGAATTGTAGCTGGAACTTTTTATGCCCCTAAATGATTAGGAAGCTATCAGAAAAATTAAGGTAAATCAAGTCTCAGAAGCAGCTTTGTTCTGAACCTACCCATGTTGGAATAGAAGATTAAAGAGAGGACAGGGAAGGAATTCTATCACAGCTCCAATTGCAACTAAGATGGAGGTAATACTTTCCCAGCCAGTTCCCAGCAGTGACCAGAGGCAAAGCTCCTTTGCCTCCCACTGACCAATCCTTTCCCTCCCATAATCCAATACTAAAATTTCACAGTGTTATCTGGGACAAGAAGATTACCTACATTGAAGCTTGGCAAAGGTACTCCCAAATGTCAGAATTCTTCTATTGTATTAGGAATCCTCATTTCATTTGCATTAATCTTGATCTTTTTAGTCAACATTTCTTCCATTTCCTCACTTGAACAGAAATCTGGCTCTCCCCTAAGTATATTACTTGTCTAGCAAACATCGACAATGGGAGTCACTCCATTTCCCACTTAATATTTGATCTTCATAACAACTCAGTGAAGTAAGAACTAGAGGAAAAGGAGACCTTACTACTGAGAAAGAATATCCAGTTCTCTGGAAGAATGCTTAGTACTTAAGATGAACCCAGAAGTCCCAAATCAGCCACTGAGAGATATTGATCTTCAAATTCCCAAGAATAATAATCCTTGAGGGGAAATGCCTGGGAATAGCACTAGTGGTTTGGTTTTTTTTGTTGTTGTTTGTTTGTTTAATATATGTTTTTATTTTATTAAATGTTTCTCAATTATATGTAAAACAATTTTAGCAATAATTTTTTTAAAAAAATTTTAAGTTCTAAATTATTTTTCTCTTCTACTATTCTTCCATCCCTTGAGAAGGCAAGTAATATAATATCAATTATATATATGAAGTCATGCAAAACAAATTTCTGTGTTTGACATGTTATTAAAAAAAGAAAAGATATTTTTAAAAATATCCTTCAATCTGTGTTCAGAGTTTATCAATTCTTTCTCTGATGATAAATAGCATTTTTCATTATAGCACTAATATTTTTGACTTTCCCTAATGCCCCAAGTTTCTCTCTTTCTCCTTAAATTTCCTATTGTGCCTTTTATGACTCCTCCTTCAAGAAATATATATTAAGTATCTACTATATGAAACTTTAAAATTAAAGTCAGTCAACTAGTTTGTATGGTGGATGGGGTACTGGACTTGGAAGCAGAAAAACCTGAGTTCAAATCACATCAGTCATTTACTTGTGTGACTCTGGACAAGTGACTTCTTTGCACCTCAGTTTTTTCATTTGTCAAAGGATTTGACTGGATTTCAGAAGCCCTTTCCATCTTTAAATCTGATCCTTATGGATGTCTCTCCTTCCCCAGGTTAGTGTTGATGTTTCTCTTCAGATTTCATGTATCACTTGATCTTAGTAATCCTCTAGTACTCTTAGCTCATATTTCTTTATATTTCATTCTTCTCTATTGGTGTCTTATCTTCCTAAAAGACTGGCAGATATTATATCTTATTTAAACTTATCCTTTTGCTTAGTAACTTGCACACCATAAAAAGTTTATCTAATGATTGAAGAAGGGGTTTAAACAAAGGAGAATGATATGAACTAATGAGGAGTGAAATAAGCCAAAAAAGGAAATGATGTTCCAAAAATCTTAATACAATTTTAAACTTTCATAGTTTCAATAGCTATTTATTGCTTATTGTTCAGTCATGTTTGACTCTTCATGACCCCTTCTTGGAGTTTTCTTGGCAAAGATTTTGGGGCAGTTTGCCATTTCCTTCTCCAGCTCTTTTTAGACATGAGGAAACTGAAGCAAATAAAGTTACCTGACTTGCCCAAGGTCATATAAGTGTCTGGAGTTATATTTGAACTCAGGTCTTCCTGACTCTAGGCTCAGTACTCAATCCACAGAGCCATCTAGCTGCCCTAAATAGTAATAGCTATAACTAAATTGTAATTTATTAAATATTTATAGCTATTTAAGCTATGAAAACTTAAATCCTCAGTAAGACTTTTGGAATATCCTACATATAATGACTATATCAAGTTAAATGAGAACAAAAATATTCCCAAGCTGAAGGTTGTACAATTACAATGACCAAACTTGGCCCTAGGAAAAAGATGAGAAAATTTATTTCCTTCTTTTTTTCTCAGAGTTGGATGACTCTGGGGATGAAGCATTGCATATATTGTGTTTTAATCCATTGATTGTTTTGCTAAATTACTTTTATTCCTCTTTCTTTTTCAAAATTTTTATTTAAAAGGTAGCTTACTGGGTAAGAGAGGAAGAAGGAATATATTTCAAATAAAGGAAGTTCAAAACCAGAAATGTTATATGTATATACACATTCACATCCACAGTGTGGATGTATGGCTAAATATGTATACATTTACCCATATATATATATTATATAATATGTATATAAACATATACTATACATACATACATATAATAAGGAGGGAGAGAGGACTTTCCTCTTACTAGGTCAGGGAGTTAGTCATGCTAGTGAGATTGTTATGCCACAGTCTCCTTGAGCTGTTCTACCTCAGTTTCCCTGCACTAGTTTCCCTCATTGTCCTGACTGAGTTTCCCTGAATTGTTCTATCTCAATTTCCTTAACTGTTCTCTGCCTCAGTCCCCTTAGTTGTAAAACCCTCCTGGTTCATTAAGACTGAGGACCCTTTGCTCTAAGGTTATAAATTGTCAATGGGAGAAGAGGAGCAGATCAGACTTCCTGGCTCCTAGCTCCTTCTGCCCCCAAGAATTTATGACACTGCCCCTCTAAAATATTCCAAAAGATAAGACTATCTTGGATACTTCACTGACATCTTTACTTCTGTTATTCAAACATTCTGATTCTGGCTTTTAGTAAAAATTTACAACTTCCCCCCCCCCCCCATCCTGAAAAGGCTTCTAATTTTCCTGCTCTTTTTCCTTTCCTTTGTCTGAAGAGCTATAAAAGTGTTTATCATTCCCCCATTCATTACTGGATACTTTGAGATGAGAGTCCTGTCCAGTCAATTAAACTCTTCAATTAAAAAAAAAATTTAAAAAACTCTCTAATCTCTATCTTGCCTCTGTTTCTCCGGCATTACAAGATTTCCTGTGCAATTCCTCACCTAGGATTACTGCTCTTTGGAGACTGAAAATCAGCATCTTTTCGGTTGCTTTGTGACATAGTTTTCTGCTCAGTTGTCACATTTCCTCTCAGGAATTAGATGCTTTTTCTTGACTATCAGAACCCCTTTACATTCAGTCCCCAAGATAGTATGCCTTCAATGACTTCCTTAAATGTTATTTTATGTTTAGCTGAACAGAGTCTAAAACTTTGTGATCTTCCTCAATTTTTATAGCAAAAAAAAAAAAAAAAAAAAAAAAAAAAAAAAGAGGAAGGGGATAGGGATTCTTTTTAAAGCAGAGGTGAACATTTGAGCTGTTTTGGTTTCAGAATTATTTATTTCCTTTTCCCTAAAGGTTAGATTGTTTTGGTTTCACTTTTATCCTAGAACTTCCATAGATACCCTTTTAAATTATGTTTAAAATTTTTAAATTATATCACAATCAACCAACCCTTTTGCAGCAGGTACTTTAGCTTCTTGGGAAGATGAGATAGGGATTTTAGTCCCTGCTAAAAGACATGTACAACCAGAGGTTCTGGTTGGGCCTCATGTTTACCATGCTCCAAAACAGAATTACATAAAGGTAGATTGGCCTCTGAGCCAGGAAGAGCTGCATATTGAGAAGATTTTAAAAGGATAAACTCCATCTTTTTACTCTTCCCATATATGAAGCTTACAGGACTCTCCTTCAGACTTCATGAAGAAGAACCAGGAAAAGATGCTACCCGACAGCACAATAAGGGTTGCTGACTTTTGGCAGTGAGAGAATATATGTTGTCCTGAGAGATCTGAGCCTGAACCCAAAGTCATGGCTATCTCATGTATTTTATGCCTTTTATTATTTAATAATAACAATCTTATTAATTATATTGTACTATAATATATCAAATCAAATCAATAGAGAGCTTTTGCCTTCATTGAACTATAGAGATCAGACCAGTGTTAAGAAAACACCTTTAGTAACTAAGTAAAGGATGATTTGGAATAGGGAAAGACTTGAAGCACGATGATTAGAAGGCCATTGCATATTATTGTTATGTAAGAAATGACCAACAGCATGATTTCAGAAAGGTCTGGAGAGACTTACATGAACTGATGCTGAGTGAAATGAGCAGGACCAGGAGATCATTATATACTTCAACAACAATACTATATGATGATTAATTCTAATGGATGTGGCCATTTTCAACAATGAGATGAACCAAATCAGTTCCAATAGAGCAGTAATGAACTGAACCAGCTACACCCAGCAAAAGAACTCTGGGAGATGACTATGAACCACTACATAGAATTCCTAATCCCTCTATTTTTGTCCGCCTGCATTTTGGATTTCCTTCACAAGCTAATTGTACACTATTTTAAAGTCCGATTCTTTTTATACAGCAAAACAACTATTTGGTCATGTATACATATATTGTATTTAATTTATACTTTAATATATTTAACATGTATTGGTCAACCTGCCATCTGGGGAGGAGGAAGGAGGGGAAAAATTAGAACAAAAGGTTTGGCAATTGTCAATATTGTAAAATTACCCATGCATATATCTGGTAAATAAAAACTATAGAAGAAGAAGAAGAAGAAGAAGAAGAAGAAGAAGAAGAAGAAGAAGAAGAAGAAGAAGAAGAAGAAGAAGAAGAAGAAGAAGAAGAAGAAGAAGAAGAAGAAGAAGAAGAAGAAGAAGAAGAAGAAGAAGAAGAAGAAGAAGAAGAAGAAGAAGAAGAAGAAGAAGAAGAGGAAGAAGAGGAAGAAGAGGAAGAAGAGGAAGAAGAGGAAGAAGGAAGAAGGAAGAAGGAAGAAGAAGAAGAAGAAGAAGAAGAAGAAGAAGAAGGCTATTGTTACATTGATTATAATTCTTGATCCTGATCTTTCCACAAGAAGTATAATAAGAAAGAGTTCATATGCATGGGTAATTTTTCAATATTGACCCTTGCAAAACTTTCTGTTCCAAATTTTCCCCTTCTTCCCCCCACCTCCTCCCTTAGATGACAGGTAGCCCAATGTATCTTAAATATGTTAAAATATATGTTAAATCACATATATATATATACATATATGTATGCATGTATGTATATATATATATATATATATATATATATATATATACACACACACACACATACAAATATTTATATAATTATCTTTCTGTACAGAAAAATAGGATCAAAAAAGAAAACCTGATAAAGAAAACAAAATTCAAGCAAACAACAACAGAAAGAGTGGGAACAACGGAAAGTTCCCACAGTCCTCTCTCTGGGTATATATGGTTCTCTTAATCACTGAACAGTTGGAATTAGTTTGAATCATCTCATTGTTGAAGAGATCTACATACTTCAGAATTGATCGTCATATAGTCTTGCTGTTGCTGTGTATAACATTTGATCAGCACAATACCAAGCCCACCATTCTTTCCCTCTCTGACTTAAAAATTCTGTGGCTTTCAGTGATTGGTTGGGTTTGTTTGTTTGTTTTTAAATAGTCTTAATCAATGTGTACATGGATCCAATTTTGCTCTTCTCTTTGTGGCATTTTTTACATCTTTCCATATGTCTTTCTATTATTTTTATTTATTATTTTGGGAAAGCAAAGTTGAATTCCATTCCATTGACATGACCTTTTCATATGCTTCCAAGAAGTAGTTTTCTATCATAAAAGGATCTTTGGGAAATGTTATGAACTCTTTCTTATTATACTTCTTGTGGAAAGATCAGGATCAAGAATTATAATCAATGTAACAGATCTGTATTCAGTCCTGTGCTTGCTTTCTAAGGTAGGCTGGATGTTGCTGCATCATCTCCCATTCCAGAGTTTGATGATTGGAATTAAAGACTTTCTCTGAGCTTTCCTTCTTGTCCTGCTTCCAGAGGGACTTTATCCAGCCTAGGCAGATAAAAAGAACAGCTTGCTTTTAATGATCCATCAAGTATAATTTATAATAGCAAATAATTGATAAGGTAGAAGCCATAGTGGAAGAACACTGACTTGAGAGTTGAATTCCGGATCTGTCACTTGAAACTGATATGACTTTGGAAAAGTGACATAACTTTTCTGGGCCTCAGCTTCTTTATCCGTAGAATGGAGATGTTGAAGGGGATGAACTCTAAAAGTCTATTTTGGCTTTAAAATCTCTTTAAAATCTTTTCACTGCAGCCAGTGAATAGAATTCTAGGTCTGGGGTCAGAAAGACCTTAGTCCAAATTTGGTCTCAGATATTCCTTAACCATGTGACCTTGGGCAAGTCAATTTAATTTGTTTGCCTCAGTTTCCTTTTCTGCAAAATAAACTGGAAGGGCAGCTAGGGGGCGCAGTGGATAGAGCACCAGCCCTGAATTCAAGAGGACCCGAGTTCAAATCTAATCTCAGACACTTAACACTTCCTAGCTGTGTGACCCTGGGCAAGTCACTTAACCCCAGCCCCAGAAATAAAGAAAGAAAGAAAGAACAAACTGGAGAAGAAAATGGCAAATCCACTCTAGTATCTTTGCCAAGAAAACCAAAAATGCGGTCACAAAGAACCTGACATGAGTAAAAATGACTTAACAATGGTAATAACAATACATGTTAATTTGCCTAGGAAATAATGCTGATCCACAAAAGCCAAAGATCTGGATACAGATTACTCTGCGAAAAACATTTTGTCTATTTTAACAAAGTTCAAAAAGAATAGAGAGATGCAAAGACCTTTTGAATTAGCATTAGGGTTTTTTTTTTTTGTTTTGTTTTGTTTTTAATGTGCAAATAGCTTGAGGTCGGAAAAAGGTACATGCTACCTATTATTTACATAAAGATCAAAGGATCTAGGAAGGATATCACAACCTCTTGTAGTCACCTGTTCTAGTGTTTAATGACACATTTCTCATAGCCTTATCCTTGGATTTCATCTAAATTTCTCCTATGAAGGTCACTTCCATTTTGGACATTGTCCTTTATATCCTTCCAATACCTACATTAAAAGAAGATTTGAGGGATCACAGGCATAGAAAAGACCTTGGAAATCTTCTGATCCAACATTCATATTTTTAAATGAAGATATTGAGAGTAAAGCTTCCATTTTCTGAAAAGTTTTTTATCTTGTCTGTACAAAGTCGATGTATAACTGAACAATTCACTTGATCTCCATGCATCACAGTTGTTGAAATTAAAACGAATATAAAACCTTCCTCTAGTTCTTAGGATTCCTGAATCTATTATAGGATTATTTGTTTAATACTTTGAAAGATTTTTGGAGGTCATCAGACTCATTTTACAAATGAAGAAATCTCTGAGACCCCAGAGAAATTAAGTGGCCTGCCCAAAGTCAAATAGTAAGGGACAGAACTGGGATTTGAACCCTGATAGATGACTTTAAACCCAACACTTTTTCCATTATAAAAGAAAGAAAGAAAGAAAGAAAGAAACAGATCCAGAGAGAGGGACAATTACTTGCCCAAGTTCCCATAGCTAGTAAATAACAGAAATAAAATTTGAACTCAGTTCTCTTTACTCCAAATCTAGGCCTCTTTTTGGTAACTTGTTGTAATGGAATTCCATACAATAATTGATTTAAAACCAGAAGGACCTCAGAGGCCATCTCGTACAAGTCCTTTATTTTATGATTGAGGAAATTGAGTCTTAGATAGAAGATCCTTGCCCAAAGTCTCAAAGTTAGTAAACAGCTAAGACGAGTCAACAGACCTTCTGATGCTAGGGCTTATCCTCTCAATTTTATTGGTGGAATCTAGACTTGATAGATAATCCTCCTTTATTTGGGGGAACCTCTTTCCAACAAACTATTAATGGCCTAGCTACATCCTGTTCTGCTACCTGGAATTCCCTTCTTCCTGACTTTCTCTCTGTTTGGAACACCTTCATGTCTGGAATACTTATAAGTAGAAGAAATTCTTTCTGTGACAAAAAAAAAAAAAAAAAAAAAAAAAAAAAATTTGTCTGGAGTCAGGAAATGTGAATTCAAACCCAGTCTCAGATTCTTACTAGCTGTGTGACCTTGGGCAACTCATATAACCTTAGTTTACCTCAATTTCCTCATCTGTAAAATGGGAGAATAATAACACTTATGTAGAAGAATTGTTGTTAAGATCAAATGAGATAATATTTGTAAAACATTTAGCACAGTACCTGGCACATACAAAGGCTATATAAGTGTTAGCTATTTTTATTATTATAACTTTTTATTTGCATGTAAAAAATGTATAAGATTTTGTAAAATAAAATTTTATTTTACTTCTATTTTCCTTTTAGGCAGGCAGTTAGGTAGAGATTAGATAGAACCTTGGGCCTAGAGTCAGGAACCTAAGTTCAAATCTAGGGACAGCTAAATGGTTCAGTGGATAGAGCACCAGTTCTGGAGTCAGGAGAATCTGAGTCAAATCTGTGATTCAGAAAAGAAAAAAAAAACAACTAATTCTTGTAGTAAGTTAATATTTACTAGCTGTCTGACCATGAATATACATGAACACATGAGGCAAACTGCCTCAGTTTCCACATTTGTGCAATAAAGATAATAATAGCACATTTCTCCCAAATTACTTGGGGACAAAAGGAGATAATATCTGTAAAGACTTTGCAAACTTTAAAATGCTATGTAAATGCTAGTTATTATTATTATTATTTTAAATCATGATCTTTCTGGGATGAAGGTTTGTTTTACTCATAACTAATCCTTTCTTAAATCTACCCTTCCTTTTATTCCCTCCTTTCCTCTCTTCCTGTTTTCTCCTATTGCTTTCTTGAATTAAATGTATTTCTAGGCCAAATTGTGTGTGTGTGTGTGTGTGTGTGTGTGTGTTGATTTACCCTCTAAATTTATCACCTCTCTGTCAGGAAGTGGATAGTATTAAACTATTAACTCAATAAGACACACACACATTTGGATATAGTCAATTATGGTCTTTTCTTTTGCTTGACTAATTGTATATAAAGAAGGTTTTGTTTTTCTTGCTTTATCAATGGGAGGAAGGAAGGAAAAGAAGGAAGAGATGGGAGATCTTTGTGAAAATAAAAGAAATTTAATTTTAAAGCAAGAATAGTTTTTTTTTTTCTTTTCTGAATCACAGATGCCTGCAATCTCAGAAGTATACATGCTAAAAGTTCAATAGGTTTTTTTATCCTGTTACTTCTGTAAAAAGTGGCTTTCCCCTCACACACCAACCCCCAGCAGTAAGATAACAGTGGCTTCTGTGAAGGTTATTCTCAGGATATTTATTGCTCTCTAAGCTGAGCAGATTGCCTATCCTGAGATAACAACCACCTCCCAATGTCACTGACTATATATCATCCTTAAGTTAATTATGAGTACCAGACCGTTTTAGATCTCTCCTTCCCTCCCCTCTCCTCAACCTCCTAGCCGAAGAGAGCTGTGGGTGATGAATATATGTTCAGTGTGAGTTGCCTCAAAGACTAATCTATGTGTGGAACTTTTCTTGAGTTAGGCTTGTGGGCCTTTCCCAAACAGGCCTCAGAAAAGACTGTCCATTTGTTCAGATTTGTGTAACCTGAATGACTGCTCATAAATATTCAAAAACACTTAAAGAATGGGGGAATTAATGATAAAGAACTGATTTCTATGTAGTACCTATCCCATCACTTCCATTTAAACATTCAAAACCTCATGGGATTACTGACCTAGATTCAAGATGCTCTGTGCATCTGCATTCCAAAAATTATAGTTGATGATCCTCCATTAATGTGCTTACTTTGACACTAGTCAGCCAAGACTGCAAGACTATAAGAGAGTCTTATGGTCCAGAGTTTAAAGCAAAAGTTCTTCCTGAAATAGCATAGCAAAAAATTAAAATTAAAATAACCACTAAAAAACTCTTCCTTAAACCAAGGATGTACTCTCCCACAAATAAATACAGCACCAGCATTTTGGGAGAAAGTATAGTTTGTAGCACCTTCTCTGTGGTGAATGTATGGAAAGACCTAGACAAGTCATACAGGATCAATAGGCATGAATGGGTTGCAATCTGCAATGTTGGAGAAAACTCCTGAATTGACTAAATTCCACATCCATTTGAATATTATTAATCAAATTGAGTGCTATGCAGTAAAAGTGGGTAATCATGGGCCTTGCTAGAAGAAGACAAATTTTGTTGTTGTTCAGTTGTTTCAGTTATATATGAGTCTTCAAGACCCCATTTTGGATTCTCCTGGCAAAAATACTGAGGCAAAGGATGTTAAGGGATTTGTCCAAGGTCACACAATTGGTAAGTGCCCAAGGCCATATTTGAAGTGAGGTCTTTCTGACTCCAGGTCTAGCATTCTATCTACTACATCAAAGCTTCTTAAACTGTGGATCAAGAAAATTTTGGCAATAGTAAAAGATTTCAAATATTCTGCCAAGATTTAACTCTTTATATAAAAATAAATAAGAACAAGCATCTTATTAGTATGCAAATTTGTTTTCATCTTTAATATATGTAAAATTATATGCATACCAAAGAATTGTTTTAAAATAAATTTCTTTATGATTTACTATCACTAAATGTTTGATTTTTATGTTGATATTTTATATAGCTGCATATATCTTTATATGCCTATATAACCTACATACCTGGAGTAGCTAAAAGGGGTTTCAGGTGGAAAAAGTTGAAGAAGCCCACCACTAAAACATCTAGCTGCCCTTAAAAAAAAAAAAAAAAAAACCATAGCTAGAATCAGACATCATAGATGCTTCAGAGTGATGTCTCCCCCTTAATTCAGAGACTCTTAAAGTTGAAACTTTAGAATCTATTTAATCCAATCTGTCCCAACTGAGAATCTCTACTGTAATATTTCTGGTAAGTTTTTGCCTTTGCTTTTAAAGACCTTCAGTGAAAGGAAACACTTCCAAGGCAGCCTTTCCATTTTCAGATAGCTTTAGTAGACTGCCTCAGGCCATTCAACTCATTCAATGCAACAGAAACAAATATTTAATTAAGACCAGAAAATAGGAAAGGAGCACGAGTAAGCTGCAAGTTTGGATTCCAGGGCAAGTCAGGATGGAATAGGAGAAGGCTACTCATCTATATACCATCTCTATTCCACCACCACAACTTTATAATCCCAGAAGAGGTATAATACCTGAAAGTAGCAGTGGAAGACTGGCTTAAGAGTTCCTGGATGGGAACCAACCAGCAGAAAAGTGTTTGAACAAAGTCTTCTAGAGAAAAGAAGAGTGCTTCCTAGACCAGATAGGAACAACAACTGAGGAATAGCAAGAGACAAAGAGCCATGATGTAGATGAACACACCTATATCGTGCTCTGTATTACTTCTTGGTCTACCTAAACACAACCTATGATCTGCTGTTTTCAGAGAAGACTCTGATTACGGCCCCAAACAGGGGTCAAGATGCCTTCAGCACATCCGTAGGCACAAGCCAAAGGGAATTATTAATTAATTATTATGGTCTCTTTGATCTACTATGGGCAGTTTAACTATATGCCTTCTTTTTTTTTTTTTTTTTTTTTTTTGAGTCTGGGGTTAAGTGACTTGCCCAGGGTCACACAGCTAGGAAGTGTTAAGTGTCTGAAATCAGATTTGAACTCGGGTCCTCCTGCATTCAAGGCTGGTGCTCTATCCACTGCGCCTCCTAGCTGCTCCGACTATATTCCTTCTTTTCCCATCTTCCCCAAACAGCTGTAATAAGGGGGCCTAATACACTTCATTCTGTTCTTCTTGGGTAATTCCTGCAGCCCTTGGAACTCAGCCTGGGAGTTTGCAATCAATCGTGAAGTTGCTGTCATGCCTTGGTACTCTCAGTAATAGGATCTTGGAGGAATCCTAGGGCTTATTAGTCTTTTTTTTTTTTTTTAATTTATTTATTTTTTATTAATTTTATAATTATAACTTTTTTTTGACAGTACATATGCATAGGTAATTTTTTTTTTTTTACAACATTATCCCTTGTACTTCCTTCTGTTGCGAATTTTTCCCCTCCTTCCCTCCACCCCCTCCCCTAGATGGCAGGCATTCCTATACATATTAAATATCTTATAGTATATCCTAGGTACAATATATATGTGCAGAACCGAATTTTGTTGTTGTTGCAAAGGAAGAATTGGATTCAGAAGGTAAAAATAATCTGGGGAGAAAAACAAAAAATGCTCATAGTTTACACTCATTTCCCAGTGTTCCTTTTATGGATGTAGCTGATTCTGTCCATCATTGATCAATTGGAATTGGATTAGCTCTTCTCTATGTTGAAGATATCCACTTCCATCAGAATACATCCTCGTACAGTATTGTTGTTGAAGTGTATAGTGATCTCCTAGTTCTGTTCATTTCACTCAGCATCAGTTTTTGTCAGAGGGAGGCTGGAGGAGATAAACTGGGTGCTAGGGGGATGGGAGAAATTCTGTGTGCAGAGTGAAGGACTGTGACAGAGAGGGTGATAGAAAAGAAGCTAAATCTGCCCAGCAGGGCTAACAGGAAAGTGAGGAGGTGTAAATGCGGAGGAGGGGAAGGAATAAAAAGTGGGGGAAGCTGGGAGATCAGCCAGAGACAATTTACTCAGGCCAAATCAGGGAGAACTGCCTGTCTTTGTCAGACACTGGCTAGGACATCTCTGTTTTTCTCTGCCTTCTTCATGTATGTGAGTCAATTCTTCCCCCATGAGACTGTGAATTCTTGGAAGACAGATGTAGCTCATGCCTTAAACATCTGGATTCCCTGAGGGCCCCACATAGTGCCGGATATGCAGGATGTTGTGAGGCTCGAAAGAATTGAGATATGAAAAGTTCTTTGTAAACTCTCAAGTGCTGTAAAATGTCAGTACCAGCATAGTAGGTGCTCCAAACGGTGATTGGTTGACTCGAATCCAAAGTATGGTGCAGAGGGCAAAATATCAGTGGAAAGAGTACTATATTTGAGGTCAAATCCTACATCTTCAACTTATTATTCATATCACCTTTAGAAGGCCACTTTTAATTTCCCAGGCCTCAGTTTTTTCATCTGCAAAATGAGAAGCATGAACCAGCTGATCTCTAAGAGCCCTTCAAAGGATCCTCCCAGTTCTAAAACCCATGATCCTTAACATTTTCATTTCTCTCTCTGACCTTCATTTGTAGATTAGCTCAAGGGCTATTTCCTTCATGAAGTCTATCTGATACATCACTGTTCACAGACATGTCCATGTCTCCCCCATTCTCAAAAAACTTACTTGGTCCAGTTGCCATAATCTCTCCTCTTCCATGAGACCTCTTTGAGAAGGCTTTCAACAAGTGGCACCTTCACTTCAATTCCTCTCTCTTTTTAAATCCCTGAGCCTCGCTTCAGACTTAATCATTCCAACCAAATTATTCTCTCCAAGTAACCGTCTTTTCTTGGTCATCATGTCTTGATCACTCTGAAACCTTTTACAATTCTGATCATCTTCTCCTTGATACCTCTTCTAAATTTCCATACTACAACTGTCTCCTGGTTCTCCTCTAACTTAACTAACATTTTCTTCTCAGTCTCCTTTGTGGAATCTTTGTCTAAGTCATACCCACTAACTGTGGGAATCCCATAGAGCTCTACCCTGGAACCTCTTTTCTTCTTCCCATTTTGCTTGGTGATCTTAGCTTCCATGGATTCAAATTGTCATCTATGCTTATGATTCTCAAATCTACTCTGACTTCTCTGCTGACTCAAATCTCCAACTGCCTATTGGCAATTCAATAAATCTTAAAATAAATGTCCTCTATATATCTTGTTTAAAAAATTTTAAATCTTTTCCTTCAAGCTCTATCCTCTTCTTAATTTCTCTATTACTGTTGAAAGTACCACAATCTTTCCCAATCATCCACTCCAAAATTAGATATTCTCTTTTCTTCTCCTTCTCCTCCTTTTCCTCCTCCTCCTTCTCCTCTTCTTTTTCTTTTTCTCCTTCTCTTCCTCCTTTTCTCCCTCCCCACCCCCAATTGTGTCCAATCTGTGCCAAGTCCTGTTAATTCTACCTTCATAATATTTCTCATTTTGCCCCCTTTTCTCTTCTGATATGGTCACCACCCTGGTATAATTCCCCATCATCTCATTTGTAGACCATCTCTATGATCTGCTGATTATCCTCCCTGCCTTGTCTCTCTCCACTCCAATCCATCCTCTACTCATCTACCAAAATGATTTTCCTAAAATTGGATTTTGACCATGTCACCCTCCCTCCCTTTCAAAAAAACTTCAGTAGCTCCCCATCACCTACAGAATAAAATATAAAATCCTCTGATTGACATTGAAATTCCTTCATGGTTTGGCCCCTTCTTATATCTTCTGATACCTCATTCCCCCTATATGTTCTGCAATCCAATGCACTGGTCTTCTTGCTGTCCCTCAATCACCACATTCACGTCTCCCAATTTCAGGCATTTTCCCTGCTGTTCTCTATGCCTGGAATTCTCTCCCTCATCATTTCTATCTCCTGAATTCCCTGGCTTCAAGTTCCAGATAAAATCAGACCTCCACAAGAAGTCTTCTTGATCTTCCCTTGAGCTAATGCATTCCCCATCTATTATTTTGTTTTTCCATTATATAATTTGTTTGAATATAGTTGTTTATAGGTTGTCTTCCCCATTAGACTTCAAAGTCCTTGAGATCAGGGGCTATATTTTGCCTTTCTTTTTGTATCCCCAATGGCAATTAATAAGTCCTTATTTATTGTCTGATTAACTACTCCCAGCTGAAAATGTTCTCTCCTTCCTCAAATCCTCCTATTGCACTTTGGTTCTCCTATTTTCTATCATATTGGGCTGTGCACATTTTGTTTGCCTCTATCAGAATGTAAATTCCTTGAAAGTCCAGTTGTTGCTATTTCCTCTTTCTACCCTCTGTACCTGGAGCAATGTCATGCACATAACAGGTATTTAAAAATATTTATTGAAAGGAATTGATCCCTTTTGAAGCATTCCTCCAGAAGCCATGGTGGCTCCATAAGTTTTTAGACAAAATGAGTCATTTTAAATACTGGTACTTTGCTGGTAGATGTGGATGCCAAGGCCAGACTGGCAATATGTCTGTTTGTTCTTTTCCTTTGCCTCTTGTGTACCTCAGGACCTCTAAAACACCATTCTAACTACTAGCTAGTTCATTCCAAAGAATAACCATGGAAAGGTCCAGATGGAATGAAGGTTCTTAGAATTAATTGGGAATAGCTTCTTCCTTTCCCTTCCACCCAGTTACTGAGGATCAGCCTCCGTTTAAAAAAAAAAAAAAAAAAAGCTTTTTAAAATTTCCACTGCCTTCATCCTAATTTATGCCTACACAGTGGCAATAACCTCCTGGCCAATCTCCCTGCCTTTGGTTTCACTCAATAATCCTTCCTAGTATTGTGACCAGCATTCATCTGACTATATCACTTTTCTGATCAAAGCCTTCAGTGGCTCTTCATTGTTTATGTAATAAAACTCATTGAACATGATGGCCTTGCACCCAAGGACCTCTATGCTCTGTCTTCAGCCTTTCTTTCATGATTTATCTTCCACTGTTCACCTACTAATAGCCTTTGCATCAGCCAAATCAGACCTAGTAATCATTTCATGCAAATATTCTCCTCTCTTCCCCCTTCAATACCTTTTTCTAAAATAAATTTTACTTATGCTTTCAGGGTTTACAATTATTTCCCAGTATATGTTCCCTCTCTCTCCCTTACCCATTTATATCCTTCCTTATAACAATGAAAGTCAGGAAAGAAAAACTGTTTAATACTGTTCTCTCATGGCATCTCCTTTCTCTACTTCCCTACACAATTTCTGCCTGTCAAAATCCTACACAACCTTTTAGGCTCATCAAATGCTACCCTAAAATTGGTGTAATAATTTTAGCGTTGAAAAGAATTTCAGAGATCATGTAATACATGCTCCTACTTGGTGCACGAGCCCCCTCTATGGTATCCCCTAGGGTAAATAGTCATCCAGTTTCCCTTCCGATTCTTTCCATGATGGAGAACTCACAAGCTCTTGGCATTTTTTTGTCAGCTCTAATTGTTAAGATCCTGCTTGCCTGGAGGGAAGCCTGGCTTCCAATAATTTATAACTATTGGTTCTAATTCTGACTCCTGGAACCAACCTGAATTGAGTCTAATATTATTTGAAGGCAGCTAACTTGCCCTCTCATCCACACCCCACGTGGCAGCCTGATGCAGAGCTATAAAACTGAAATAGAAATAAGGGGCATTTTTTTTTGTTCTGATTCTTCTTTCACAACAAGATTACTATGGAAATATATTTTACATGATTGTACTTGTATAGCCTTGCTTGCTGTCTTGGGAAGGGGGGAAGGAAGAAAGGGAGAAAAAAATTAAAAATCAAAAATCTCACAAAAATGAATGTTTAAAACTGTCTTTACTTGTAATTGAAAAAAATAAAATACAATTAAGTGCAAACAAATTTTAATTTAATTTTTTTTAGAATAGGAAATATTAATCCATACAGAAGAATTGCTGTAAGGAACATATTGACTTTGTCTTAAAACTTAATATTATCTCTGTAGTACTCACTTCCAGTTGATCAATGATGGACAGAAACAACTACACCCAGAGAAGGAACACTGGGAAGTGAATGTAAATTGTTAGCACTACTGTCTATCTACCCAGGTTACTTATACCTTCGGAATCTAATACTTAATGTGCAACAAGAAAATGGGATTTACACACATATATTGTATAGGTTATATTGTAACACATGTAAAATGTATGGGATTGCCTGTCATCTAGGGGAGGGAATAGAGAGAGGGAGGGGATAATTTGGAAAAATGAATACAAGGGATAATTAAAAAAATACTCATGCATATATACTGTCAAAAATTATAAATAAAATTTTAAAAATAAGTTTAAAAAAATTAAAAAAAATATTATCTCTGTAGTACTGCATTTTAATTTGTTTCATTAAAGATTTTTCAATTACATTCTAATCCTATTCAGCAGTACTCAAGAGGATTGTTTGATTGATATCTTTGGTGTAATGGATAGAAAGATGATCTCAGCCCAAAGGGCTATAAAACTGTGCGGTGCCACTACTGGATCTGTATCCCAAAAGATAAAGGATAAAGGAGGGGATAGGACCCACATATGAAAAAATGTTTGTAAAAGCTCTTTTTGTGGTGGTGGAAAATTAGTAGATGTCCATCAGTTGGGGAATGGCTGAGTTATGGTATATGAAGGTAATAGAATATTATTGTTCCATAAAAAAATGATGAACAAGCTTATTTTAGAAAAGCCTGTAAAGATTTACATGAACTAATGCTGAGCAAAACAAATAGAACCAAGAATACATTGTACATATAACAACAAGATTGTGCTCACCTATGAAATGCCATCTATATACAGAGAGAAAACTCGGGAGACCGAATGTAAATCAACCCATACTATATTTATTTCTTTTTTTTTTCTTTCTTTTTTTTTTTTTCACTTGTGGTTTTCCCCTTTTGTTCTGATTTTTCTCTCCCAACACACATGATTCATATAGAAATGTGTATTTAAAAATTAATGTACGTGTATAACCAGAAAAAAAAAAGAAAAAAGACTAAAAAAAAAAAAGTAAAGTTGAATTGGCAAAATGTAAAAGGAAGTACAAAAGATAACTAAAGAAAATCATTCCTTAAAAATTATAATTGAGCAGATAGAAGCTAATGACTCTATAAGACATCACAAATCAGTCAAACAAAATTTTAAAAATAAAAATAGAATAAAATGTAAAATACTTAATTGGAAAAACATTAGAAGAATGATGAGAATCATGGGAAGGGGGTAGGAAGAAAAGGGGGCAATTGGAATACAAGATTTTGCAAAAGTCAATGGTGAAAAATTATCCTTACATATGTTTTGAAAAAAAAAAAAACTTCAATTAAAAAAAGATTGCATTCCTAATTAGATCCATGATGCAAGGAGACTAAATATAGCTGTGATCCTTAATAAAAATAAATAAATAATAAAGCTCAAGTCATTGGCTTGAAATAAAAAAAAAAAAAAAAAAAAAGAATGATGAGGGCACCTGAAGGTCATGATCAAAAAAATAAAAATAAATAATAAAAAAGACAACTCAGAGTTAAGAAAACTAGAGCTTAACTCCCATCTCTCTACACATATTAGTGTGATTCTGGCCAAATCATTTAATCTCTTAGGATCCAATTAGCTTTCTAAGACTGCCTGGGAAAAAGCATTTTCAGATTTTACATTGTTGGAGAAAGTTTCCTCACTAGATTTCTTATTCTTAGTGAAATCTCCAAACCTTTTTATTTTTCTGATTATACATGTACATTAATTGATTTTGGTATGCCATGTTCTTGAGACCTCTTATCAAATGAGATAAATGAGATCACTTTAGTGTGGTATATGGTAGGTGCTTAATAAATGTTTGTTCCCTTCTCCCATTCCCATTTGCCAATCTTGATCATCTTCCTCTGAATCTACTCATTTCTCAGTGAGGCATTTGGAACTGAAGTCCATACTTCAGGTATTGTCTTTCTGATACAGAATATAACAGAATTATGGTCTGTTTTGATCTATTAATTTTTACACACCACACTTTTAACTCATACTGAGTTTATAGCCAACTAAAGTCTCTAGAACTTCCTTCATGAATTGCTACCTAGTCATGTCTTCACCATGCCATAGTTCTGCAGTTAATTTTATTTGGTCATTTGCAAACTTTAAAAGTTTAAAATAAATGTCTGATATTGATATGGTGCTTTAAGATTTACAAAACTGCTTCATATGCATGACATCATTTAATAGTCAGGTTATGTCATCTCATTTGATACGTTCATCTAAGTCTATGATAACAATTATTGATGAGTAATTTCTTCATTTCATGATCATCTCCTAATTAGACATGGTCTCCCCTCCTCTAATACTTGAATGAGCTTTCCCTCTCCACTTTTCTTGTGGCAGTTACCATATCTTATGTTAGATTATCATTATTGCACATGTATCACCTCCCCAAATAGATTGTGAATTCTCTGAGATCTGGCATCCTAGCATGTCTAGGAAATCCGAAACTATTTGTCAAAAATGAATGAACTTGTCTCTCTTACAGATTAGAAAAGAAGAGGGAGCACTCATTTTACTACTAAGCATTAATTAATAAGCATTTATTAAGTGCCTTTTATTTGAATCTATTAATGAGTTTGAGATTCCTGGAGCAAAGAGGATTATTCCTGGATCTGTGTACCATGTAATTCCCTTACAGTCTCAAGAGATATCAGACTTCCTAGGGAGAGTCACAAGATCACAGATATAGAAAGGACCTTAGACATCCTCTAGTGCAAGATGTTTGTGGCGTAAATACAGTCTGATATAGCAGTGGGATGAAACCTATTTTTCCCATATCACATGTTTTTAAATACATAAAATAAAATGCAACAGATTAAGAAGAAAAAAATTACCATGAAATGCAGCTATTGTATATACATATACATATACATATACATATACATGTTCTAAGACCCCTTCAAGTTCTGAGATGTGTGATTTTCACATTTTCCCAACACACTCACACACACACAGAGCTATCTTTATAGCTTCATTCCTTCCCACACCAGGTTTTCAGCACCCAATGTATGAATGATCAAAGAATCCTTCAGCGCGCGCACACACACACACACACACACACACACACACACACACACACACACCCGCAAATTCCCACACCCCAGTTTAAGAACTTTTAAATTTTATTCTTTTCACAGCCACAGAAAGAAAACCGCAGGCAAGTAAAATAACTTGTCCTAGGTCTCTCATGATAGCCTAGGACACAGGGTGGATTTGAATCCAGGGCTTCTTGGCTCCAGAGCCATCTTTCAGCTTTGCAGCTCACTGCCTTTCATTCAGATATAGCTGCTTAGTCAGGGACAGGTTAACACAGATGCCTAGAAGAATTGCAGAGGCAGAGAGTGAAGATAGAGATCTCTGCATTATTCATAGGGAAGACTCCACCCCCCCAGGGCCAAGGAACTTAAAGGGAGCTGAGGGAACCGGAGAGGGGAGCTGGAGAGAAATCCCAGAGCAGGAGAAGGAGCAGGGGAAGCAACTAGACAGGGACAAGTCCTACAAGTGGTACAGAGTGGGATTTGGGTCCAACCTAAGCATGACCTCTGAGCTGACCCGCCGACCCCTGCATCCTCGGCTCCTGAGTTGCCTGGTGTTCCTTGCTTTTCTATCCAGCACTTCTACACTCAGCCTGGATTTTGCAGAACATCGGAATAAAGCAGCCAAGATCAAAATCCATCCCAGAGGCAACCTCTGGGCCACAGGTACACTCATTGGATTTGAGTAAATGGTCTGGGGTGTCAGTTTTGTAGATGGGGCAGGGGTGAATGTTCTATGAACCTCCAAATGATAATTTCCTGACTTTCCCCTCCCATTGTCTCCTCTTCCCATTTCTTTCCTTTCCCTCCTCCCTTTTTTAGTTACCCTCCTCATTCCTTTCCTCTATCCCTCTGTTATTTGTTCTCAAAGCACCCCTGCTTGTCTTCTCTTCATGCTCCCTCTTTTTTCCAGTGATTTTTCTGGCTCACCCTTCAGAGTTGTATAAATGCCTTCCAAGCTGTTCTTTCATTTATTTGGTCTTTATAATATTCCTGTGAAGAGGATCATGGGATTGTAGATTCAGGGCTGAAAGGAACCTTAGTGTCCATCTGGTCCAACTTTTCATTTTATAGACTCAGAAAGAGTAAATGACTTGCTGGACCTGGGATAAATTCAGTCCCAGGTTCCGTGATTCCCAATCAAATGGTTCCTCCACTACACCAAGGGTATTGTTGTCACCTCCATTTTATAGGGGAAAAACTAGGACTCAGCTTGAATGACTTGCCCCAGAAGATACAGCTAGCAAAGAACCGACCTAGAACTAGTTTCTTAATGCTTGGTCCCATCTGTTTATTCCTTTCAACATCCTATTCATCAATTTCTCTCCTCTTCTTCTGTCCTGGTTAGAAGAAAAGAAATAGATGGGACTTATATGCTTTCTCCAGTCTAGCTTTAATATCCAGAGACACAGTTATGCACAGAAAAACACTAAATGTGGACAGATCCATAAAGAGATTAGCAAATATATTCATATTCTCCAATACATTGTGAGGAGGTGAGGGCATGACGAATTAGCTAAGGGTTCTTGAAGTATCTTGTGGTACAGAGAGCACTCAGAAGGGCTGCAATTAGAGGACATCTATTTGAAATGCAGCTCTGCTCCCTGCTCACCTTCACAACCTTTGTTCAACCTCTGAAACCCTCTGCACTTTAGAAGTTTGGGCTTTTTTCTGTAAAATGAGGGACTTAGACTGGATCAAAGTTTCTTAAACTGTGAGTTGCGACCCCTTTTGGGGCTGTATAACTAAATAAGAGAATTGTGAGATTATGATTTATTATCAGTGGTTTGTATACTTATTTTATATACCCATATACCTAGGATTGAATAAAAATTTCTCAGGCATAAAGGAGTTTGCTGATGGAAAAAATTTAAGAAGCCCTGGCCTAGATGGCTTGTAAAATCACTTTATATCCAGATAGTTTTCATCCTTTGGTTATTCATACCCTATGTGCTGAAAAGCTACGGTGGGAAGAAATAAGGCTATAAAGAGAGGCATATATATATATATATATATTCAAACAGCCTCACCTCAACTATATATATATATATATATATATATATATGTACATATATATATATGTATATTTTATAGACAAAAAAGCTAAACCACATTGAAGTTTAAAAGTTGAGTTGACCAAATTTATGCATCAAAAGGAGGAACTGAGATCTCCCAAATCTCAGGTCAGTGGTCATTCTCAAATCATCTAGCCTCAGATCACCCCTCTCATTTTCTCCTTCCCCAACTTGCTACCTTGTATCCTTTGACCTTTCCAAAATCTCTACTCTCTTTTCCAGGCCACTTCATGGGCAAGAAAAGTGTGGAGCCCCTGGCGTTCTCATCTCCTGAGGCAACTTCCCGCACCACCCTGGAGGAAATGAAAGATCGGCTAAGTCTTGAGTTAGTCAGGATCCTCAGGCTAAAGAAATCCCTGGGCATGAATGAAGTGGGTCCTGCAGTGAGTGCCCAGGTGATCTATCCCCACCACCCTCCCTACAGCCTAAAGGGACAGAGGAGAAATGTGGTTGGGGGAACGATGAACATTTTGTGATGCTATGAGAGGCTTAGCCCTATATTCTTGAGTGCCTTTCTTGTAGCAGGAAAAGATGCAGGTCCTCACTAGTGTAGGTTCTCAATCACCTCAACGCTTGGTTAACTCCATTCATAGGTTCCCAGAGCTGGAGGCTTTGTTGTGATGAGCCTTCTCAGGGTTGTTGTGAAGTTCAGATGAGATATTTGAACAACACTTAGCACAGTGCTTGGCACATAGTAAATGCTTAATAACAATCATTTCCCATTTCCATTTCTCCATCTCAACAACTCTGGGAAACAGGTGGAACAAGGATTATTTATTCCCATTTTCCAGATGAAAACCTGTGGCTTGAATCAGGTTAGTAAATAGTGGAGCCAGAGTCTGAATCTTGGCATTCTGACTTTTTGCCCAATGCCCTGTCTACCAGTCATATTAATATCTCATGTTTATGACACATTTTGTGATTTACAGAGCACTTTATAAACATTAGCAGACCCTGGACTTGGAGTCAGGGTGAACTGAGTTTGCAAATACTTGCTATCTGTGTGACCCTGTTGAAATCACTTAATTCACCTGAGCCTCTGTTCCCTTACCTGTTAAATGGTAGTGAGTAATAGGGCCAGATAGATGGTGCAGTGGATAGAGCATTAGCTCTAGAGTCAAGAGGACCTAAGTTCAAATTCAGCCTCATAGACTTAAAGTTTCCTAACTTTGTGATCCAGGGCAAGTCACTTAATAACCTCAACTGCCTCTTAAAAAAAAAAAAAAAAAAAAAAAAAAAGATTTAAAATGGTGGTAATAGCAAGAATCAAATGAGGTACTATATGCTAAATACCCAGTGAACCTTAAAATGGCATACAGGGTGTCCCAAAAGTCTTGGTGCAGTTGTATTACTTTTTAAGCTTAATAACTTAAAAGCACTAAAAGTTTTGGGATACTCTATATACATATGAACTTTTATTATTTAAGCCTCAGGACTACCCTTTGAGATAAGTAAGTAGTACAAGTATTGTTATCCTCATTTAATAGAAGGGGAAACTGAAGCTGAGCAAAGTGACCTAGGTCCTCTGCCTTTGAACAGTGATATTCTATTACATCATTTGCCTTCCTAAAATTGTTATCTTATTTTAGAAAACCTGCTATCTACCATGAAAGCTAAGGATAACATCTAATGCCACTTAAGCCTGTAACATATAGCTAATTTTAATATTGACCTACATAAAGGATAATTAGGAAGATTACATTTGCTTCTTCTGCCAGCAAAATAATCACGTTAATTCTATCAATACTATTTTTGGAGTATTCATTTCAATTTTTCAATTTATCAATACCAGTCATTTATAAATTTAACTCCACAAGCATTTATCAAGTATTTACTGGGTGCTGGGTATACAATGATAAAATTAACCAACCTTTCCCCTCAAATAGTTTGTGTTACTTGAAACATACTCAATTTCCTTTCAAATCTACAATTAATTGTAATTATGTAAGGTACTATGGTAGGTATTGGGAGGAATCTAAAGGTAAATGAGACACAGTCGTTACCTTCCACACATCATCAAATCATAGTCTACTATATCCAGAAAGGACTATAGGGACCATCTGTCACAAGCCCTAAATTTTACAGATGAGGAAACTTAGGCTCAGGATATTTAAATGACTTGCTCAAAATCACACAACAGTGGAATCTCTGATTTTATATCAACTTCTTTCTTTCTCACCTTGAACCTATCCAATAGCAAGGAGTTAGAATGATCCTTGTTACAGCAGTGTTGCTTATACTGGCCCTGTATTCTTTGAGATTTTGTGCCTGGGATATCAGGTGAAGAGAATAACATCATTTTTGGTCAGACAAATAACTGTTATGTTGTTTTTCCCAAACCAACCCAATAATATTTTGCTGGAGCATCTACTATATACAAGCTATGTGTTTGGATTCTGGGGATACAAAGACTAGACAGTTCCTGCCTTACATCCCCCTGGAGAGTGAAAAGCGATTCTCTTTTGTAGTCATATGAAAGGGTCTCGGGATCTAGCCAAGAGCTTTGTTATTTGTCATACAGAAAAAACAGTGGAATAATCCCAAACATGGTATAAACCCATAACAGAAGGGAAGGAGAGAAGGAAAAAAGAAAAGAGGGAAGGAGGGAGGAAGAGAGAAGGAATGAAGAAGAAGAGGAAGGGAGAAAGAAGGAATGAAGGAAAGAAAGAAAAGAAAGAATGAGAGGGAGGCAGGGAGGGAATGAACGAAGGAGAAAGGAAAAAGGATTTATTGATAGGGACTGCTATGTGCCAGGGATTGTGTTAAGCTCTTTACAATGTTAGGAGGTTATATTCATTACTGATCACATTTTGTTCTTAAGTCATTTCAGTCATGTCTTCATGGGTCTTCAATAGCTAAAGCTGTAGCAGAAGGGGTATCATGATGCAGTTACGTGGGAGTTGTTTCCCAGGATGATAGCTGAGGGCACTAGGTTGGAAGCAGGTCTGAAAGTTTATGGGACAATACTATTCCTAAGCCTCCCAAGACAATAAGATAGTTGTCTCTATTAGGATGTAAGGGAAGATAGATGATGATTGAGGTAGAAGGAGAACTGACTTGCCTGGAATATACTGCTTTCTCTCTTGCCCTCAAAGTGTCCTGCTGCTTCAACTAACCTGATTCATCTACCTTGTGTATGGCAGGTGAAATATCTGAATCTAGTGTTCTTTCCATCAGCCCACATTGCCTCTCATTTAACTACCCTTCTCTCTATTAGTTCTCTTCTCTTCTCTTCTTCTTTCTCTCTCTCTGTCTCTGGGGGAGGAGTGTTGGGAAGTGAGGCTTAAGTTAGTGTGGATATGCAGGGTGATGCTGCTATATTGCATGCCATGGTCTATGGCATAAATGGTCCATGGATCATCTGCAGCCTAGATCTATTCCCCTATAGAAGAGTGAATAGAAATTAGTAGTCAATTCTTAATTATTCCTTTTTCTCACTTCACAGATAAGAGCAGAGAGAGAAACATAGCACTCAGCTCCTCTAAGGTCTGTAGAGATGAGAATTCTGGGTAAAATCCAAGGTTCCAATTAGGCGCTTCCCAACAAAATAGTTCCATCTCTTTCCTGTGATTCCTTCCAAGTTTCTACCTTTTCTACTTTAAGATATACAATTCTCCCCTACAGGGTTATTTATTTATCCCTCTCCATCCCCTCCTGATGATAGATAGTGGGGCTGATAAAAGTGTTCCAAAGGATAATTCTTGATATTATTTTTCCCTCCCTAGGATCTATGGATGCTGCTTCAGCAGCTGGAGAAGTAGTCAGGTGACCAGTAAGTAGCTACTGCTCACACTGTACAGACCATGAAGCCCAGACCACGGGGCTACTGCTACAATCTGATGAAGAGTAGTTTCAGGTCCTTGTCGTTACATCATTTCTATCATCTTTGATCGAGGTTACTCACTGTTAACAGGGTTCTTCAAGACACAAATCGTATCTCTTCTGCATTTTTTTTCTGCATCCATGATGGCGTGAATAAAACCTTATTCTTTGCACAGAATGTGCGGGCCTCTCCTTTCAGCTTTCCCGTGGGAAATCTCACCAGTGGGGGGAGGGGAAGGGGGTGAGAGATGAGAAGAGGTTAGCTCCAAATGAAGCCATGGACTTTTAAATTTAATTTAATTTAATTTTTTAAAGACAAACTGGCTCCTGTGCTTCCCACTGCTTCACCGCGGAAGAAGATTGTTCTCCTTATTGGGCTTCAAGGCCCTTCTATTGAGGGCCATGTCAGCCAATAAGCATTGATACTGTGTGCCAGGCACTTTGCTAAGCTCTGATTTGCTCCAACCCACTCTTGTAGGACCTTAGTGGGCCCTAGACTCTCCCCATCAGTCAGGCTTGGTCGGCATTTCATTTAAAAAAAAAGAAAACTGAGGTAGAGTAGAAAGGACACTCCTCAGGCGGGGAAGAAGGGTTCTCCTCCTCCAGAATCCTGGCCCTTGCATCCCGGCACCCACGCCGGCATGAAGTTGCAGAAGAAAAGGGCAAACTTCTCCAGCAGCATCTTTAGCGCTTGGCGAGTGGACGGTAAGTTGCTCCACAGAATAATGAAGAGTTACCTCGAACAACTGAACAAAAAGAAGAGATGCCCAATGGGAGTCAATGGGTTTGGGTTTTCTTCCTACCTCGGCCCCAAATTATGTAATGGTGGGCGAGGGGTTTCCCTCCCTGAGATCGGTTTCCCCAAGAAGTAGACACGTGATCGCTCCCGTTCCTTTAGCTTTCCAAAATTTCACGACTCTTGGAACAGAGATGAGTGATCCAGTCCCAGGAGAGGAATCCCGAGCGCCCAGGATTTGGCCAACATCAGTTCACACGACGGGCTGGGTGACCTCTCTCGTCCCCACCAATTCTAAGCCCCAGGGTCTTTGCGGGGCAGGGAAGACCAGGCCCCTCCCCCAGCTCCTGGGGAGTTCGCGCGGAGGCTCCGTCCTCGGGCAATCCCGGGCTCTCCGATCCACGTCAGCGTCGCTCCCTTCCATGGAGCTCCTCCCGTCCCGGGCGGGGGGACGAAGGGGCGGGGTTACGACCAGCGGCCGGGCCCCGCCCGCGGCCTGACGTCCCCGCTCGGAGATCCGCTTCCGCGGGTGGCGGCCGGGGGCGTTTGGACTCGGCGAGGAGCATGGACGAGGCAGCGGATTGGCTCGTGGACTCTCTCCGCTTGTAAAGCGGCCGGGGAAGCGGGCGGGGCGGGGAGGGAGGGTGCGCCGGTGGCCCCGGGCGGGCCGAGAGCGCTGCGGGATGTCCTGCGGAGCAGCGGGCTCTGGCCGCCTTCCGTCCCCCAGGCTCTTTTCCTCTGCATGGGCCGAGAGGCCGGGCAGCCCCGGCGTGGGGACCATTACCCCTCTCCAGCACACCTCCCGAGCCTCAATTTCCCCGTCTGTTCGATGGGCGCTGATGGGGAAAAGTGCTTTGTAGACGGGAAATTAAGGGCGGCGAACGTGCATAAAGCCAATAATAATAAACGTAGGTTCGCATTTGTGAGGTTCGTAGGTGCTTCCCTAGGGCTAATCCCAGACTCGAGGAAGTGGCTGTTAATGGGCCCAAAGCTTAAAAAGCCACACCAGGTGCAGGAGAAGGCAGGCCTTCTGACTGCATGCGGTAATGCTGGGTTTTTTTCCCCCATTTAGGTATCACGATCTCCATGCATTTGAGCTGCAAGGTCCTACCAGAGTCCTGGAGTGGACTGATAACCAAGGTGACCTTACTCCCTTTTGCCTTCCCAGGGAATAAGTCCCCCTTAGCCCTCCTGAAGAAACAGCCCAGACAAAGAGCTCTGCTGACCCAGTTTCCTGACCAGTTCCTGAAAGCGGTTCCGTGCTACTGCTTTTATGATGCGAGGGTTTTCTGTGCCTAAATGTCGCATAGCTCGCTGGATAAGGTTATAATGGGGAGGCTGCCCCAATCAGAACGGTCAGGTTTTGCGGGGTGTTTCTGTACTTGCCTTTGATCTAGAAGATAACAGTTCGCTGACATTTTTTGTTTCATCTTATAGGAGTCTATGTTGCGGGCTGTGAAAGTCAGAAAAAAAATGAAATTCTGCATCTTCTTTTACCTCCCAAACTTTCTGCGGAAAACCAGGTATATTGGAAGCCAAACTGCTCCTTCACCTCCAAAATGATTGTAGAAATAGCAGGCAGCCTTTAGGGCCGGAATGAATGAAAAAAAATGAAATGAAAAAAAATCACTTTTTAAAAGTGATTTAGTATTCAGTAAACACTTAATAAAAACTTTTTCATTCATTTTAATGAATCATCATTTGATTTACTGTATACTTGGTACTCTGCTAAATGTTGGGTATACAAATGTTAAAAAAAATTTAGATGAGTTTCTGCCCTTCCCTAGTCTATATTCTAATAAGGGAAGACAGCACATAAAAAGGGGAAAGATCTGGGAAATTGAAAGGATGATGAGTGGAGCTATAGGCAATTAATTGAAAGTCTTTACAAGAGCTAGAAATAGGTAAGAAAGAAGGGTCTTAAAGCATGAAGATGTTGGAAAGCCAGTGTTGAGCCTAGAAATAGAAAACTCTATTTAGGGATGTCAGGAGCCAGATGCGAAAGCTGGAGTTCATTGTCTCAGGCCAAGGCTGGAGCATGGAATGAAAATGGTTGTGAACAAGAATGGTCATTAAGTGTATATGAAGTCCTAGGGAATATTTGTTCCCAAATTCCATATCTCCCTCCTGTCCTAGGTGTCCGTTCATTGTCACAGCCTGGCTGCCAATAATGAAATCCTTCCAAACTGGGCCTGCCGACCTAGGTTTTCTTCTTCATGGCATTCTCACACATCTCCTGTTTCCGTTTTGGAAACCACCCACACACACTTTTTCTAACTGATTTTTAAACTGATGTGATAGAATCTGCATGTGCCTTAGAGAATAAATGCAGGACAAAAGGGAATGAAAGACTACGTAAAGATGTATCTAAGGAGCAGAAAACAGAGATGAGAGTTGAGAAAACACTTAAAGTAAGGTTTATCTAACTAGCTCATTGTAAATTAAGAGAATTCCTTGGTCATGTTCAAATTCTACTTTGGTGTTTTTTGTTTATGAGTTTTTACTTTTTTTGGACAAGTTAATATAATGAAAAGAGCACCTTGAGGGGAGAATCAGGTACAATTGTCTTTTCATCTAACTAACCAATGGCTTTTTCTCCAACTTTGGGAAATATAGAACTAGGGACTCAAGGATAGGACTGATGTGTATATATTTTGCCTTTTCAGTAATAGTAAAGACAACTCTGATTCTGGACAACTGGTACAAGCAGAAGCAACAATTGGAATGATTACCTTTCATTCTCCTCCCTTCTATGTATTCTGTAATCTAGTGACTATGACCTTATTGCTATTTCTCATATGTGATTCTCCCTCCATCCCTTGGCTCTGTGTTTTCATTTCATTATCTATCCCCTTTGCCTGGAATACTCTCCCTCCCTATTTTTTATCTTCTGGCTTCCATCACGACTCAGCTCAAATCCTGTCTTCTTTTGTAAGAGGCCTTTCTTACTCTCCTTTGTCCCTTCTCCTTCACACAAACAATCCTTTGAGATTACATTTTTCTCTCTTTCTCCTATCTTTGTATTTGTCTCCATCTGTATCTCTTTTTCTAGATAGATAGATAGATGGATTTTGTATGTATATAGTTGTTTGCATGTTGGATTCCTCATTGGAATATGAGTTCCTTGAGGTCAGAGACAATATTTTTCAGTTTCTGACTTTGATTCATAAATAACAGATTATTATTATGGATTGTCTCCAAATCCAAAATTGATTGGGCTGTAAACTTTTACTCTGATATGGATAGGATGGAGCTGGTCTTGTTAGCTTGCCTTTGTGTACCTTTTTTTTTTTTTTTTTTGGTGTGATAATAAGAAGTAGCTCACATTCATGGCTCTTAAGAGAGGGATTTGGAATATAAAATATATACCACATCAGAAAGGGCTGGGGAAATGAATTAATTGGATGTGAATCAAAGAACTCTCTTGATGTATTTTTGCAAGGGCAAGAGAGACAAGGAATACAAATTTCAGCATTTTTAAATGATGGAGAAAGTTTTCAGACTAATTAGCCATTTATTATGATCCAGGTAACTTTCTTAGCTTTTTTTGATTTCTAAAATCCTAAACTGGGTTATATTTTTTCCTAACCTTTTGGAAGCCAAAAATCAGACCTTGCCTCAGGGTTCTCCAACCCTTAACTCCTCCAGAGGTATTTATTTGTTTTATTTAACTTTTCCTTCAAGCCATAACCTGCCCCATTCAAATACTTAAGAGTTTCTCTGAAGAGACCTCTGTTAAGATATCTTGGGAAAAAAGAACATAGTAAAAGTAGCAGGAATCTTTCTCCAGATGTGTTCCTTCTCTTTGTTTTTGTGAGTTTATTGATATCATGGAACTCATTTATAAGAAGCATCCAAAGACTAGGGGATATTTAATTGACCTTCTGTTAATGTTTTAGGGCTTATGCCCAGAAAGAGATTTCAGGGTGAAACATGGGGGATTTTCAGACAAGCCTATCTACAACCTGAAGCATGTGCCAGAGACCAGGTATGAATTAGTTCTGACCCCCATACGGTTCAATTTTTCTAAAAATAGGTTATTAATGTCTTTTGTTTTTCATATTACTCATTTTTAGATATGACCTTATTCCTTGAAACAGTTAAGCAAAACCACCTTTGCCAGCATATACAACAGTCAGTACTCATAATTCCCTACCTCTGTATCAAAAGAAGGGAAGGAACAGAGGTAATAACATCATTCTTGTCAGAATAGAGCCTAAGAAAATGAGTGTTTCTGTGTACATCCCATCTCTGATTTTGCTACTCCTTGCTATATGTCCCACATCCAAATAAAAACAATAGAAAACTAAGACTGTAGGTAAAACTAGAGCCTAGTTTAAAACCAAAACAACAACAAACTCCCTTACACAGACAGCCTGACACCCACACCCCACACACTCACACACACCTTTTTTAACTGATTCAATAGAATCTGAATGTGCCTTAGAGAATAAATGCAGTACAGAAGGGACAGAAAGGAAAGATGTATCTAAGGAGCAAAAGAGAGAGCCTACTGGCTACTAGAGATGAGAGTTGAGAAAACACTTAAAGCAAGGTTTGTCTGACTAGCTCATTTTGTAAATTAAGAAAATTTTTAGTCATGTTCAAATTCTACTTTGGTGTTTTTTGTTTGTGAGTTTTTACTTTTTTGGAGAAGTTAGTAGGTAATATAATGAAAAAAGCAATGGACTAGGGATTATGCTGCTGGTCCCAGCACTGTCTTTGACCATGGAACTTTAGACCAGTCACTATACTAAAGTTTCTTTACCTCTACAAAAAAGAATTGGATTAAAAGGGCTCTAGTGTCTTGGAACAGCTAAGTGACACAATGTATAGAGTGCTGGGCTTCAAGTCAGGAAGACATTTTCCTGAGCTCAAAACTGGCTTCAGATACTTATGAGCTGTATGACTCTGAGTAAATCATTTGACCCCATTTGCCTCAGTTTCCTCATCAGCAAAATGAATTAGAAAAGGAAATGGAAAACTACTCTAGTATCCTTGCCAAGAAAATCTCAGATGAGGTCACAGAGTCAAGACAACAAGTGAACAGCAATATCTAATGTCTAATATTGTAAGATTCTCAGAGGTACATTAGGAGCAAGCATGGATTATGTATAAGAAGTCAAAGAAGAAGAATGGGGTAGGCTGTAAAGTCTGGCATAATATCCGCTACTTGTTTTCCATAGGTTGCTGGTTACTACTGGCCCACCTGGCAATTCTCTACAGGTGTGGCAGGTTGCAGAAGATAGTGGTAAGTGATTTCAGAAGATTTTTCAAATAAGATCATGGAGAATAAGAGCTCATATCATTATAACTCTAAATGATTTTACAAAGCATCTTGTAATATTCCTGGAATAGGTAGTACAAATATTATTTCCATTTAATAATTAAGGAAACTGAGGGTCAGAGATAATGATTTGCCTTGTTCATACAAGAAGCAATAGCATAGCACTCAGATTCTATATCACAACACCTGTCTTTCCAGCATGATTTCCATATTTTTCATCTTTACTAATTTGATGGTGTGAAGTGAAACTTCACAGTTGATTTAATTTGCATTTTTCTTATTAATGACTTGAATTGTGGTCAATCTTCCTTGCTACCAACAGTTTCTGTACTTGTCATTCCAGCTGTTGTATTTCAGCCCCTTTTCTAATTTTATTAGATTCAATTCAGATCAACAAGTAGCACATCTTGTAGCCCTGTCCATAGCATATGTTCTGAAATTATTAGTCATTGTCACAGTCACTGAGAAAGAGAAGATTGTGCTGAAAGATTGATACATAATCCAGCTGATATATATTTGGGTTCTTTGAACATGTGCAGATTTCCAGAGAAGGAAATAGCATACTATTATACCATTGTTTATCATCACTGTCAAGACCTTCCTTGTACTTTATTTTTATTTAAACCATTTCTGTTTAAAATTCATCTCATGCTAAATGTAAAAGTAGTTATCTTTTTTTATTTTTTTTCCTCCAGATATGATTAAAGCTTTAAGTACCATTGCTATACATGAGGCAAAAAGTAACCTCTGGCCTAGGATTGCAGTCCTTACCTCTAAGGTCCCCAAAGTCCTCCATGGGACTAGGGTCAATGATCTGCATGTTACTGAGCTGGAGTCCCAGAAGACACTATGTATGTCAGGTACTGAAATGATACTCTCACCCTGATCTGTCCTGGATAGAGCCACCATTTCCTTATTTAATTTATTAATTCCTATCTTTCTATGGCATTTCTCCTTCATAATGCTCAAAATACTTCTTGAAACTGATGTTGTTTACGTTTAGCCAGTTATAGAATGAAATACAATGTAGTACAGAGGAAACAATTCTGGATTTGGAGTCAAACCTGGATTTAAATCCGGGGACTACTCACTATCTGTGTGACTTTGAGCAAATCAAAGTGGGCCTCTCTTTCTTAATCTCTAAAAAGTAACTGGTTGGTATGAATTGATCTTCCCAAGCCCTTTCCAGTTTTAAATCCATGATTTTGCTATTTTCTTTCCATTTTGCCCCAGAAGATTATTTGATACATCCTTGCTGGAGAGAGTGTGCTCACAGCTTGGGTATCGTTTTTATGAGAGACTACTAAGGTCCTTTCTTGTCCTAGACACCAGGTTTGTGTTCTATAGGGCACCAGAAGGAAAAAACTGTTTTTACCTGTTTTACTCCATTTTTAGGTGTCATAATTAACAAGGGCATATGACTTGCTGCTATTCCACAGCATATCCACTGAATTTCCTTTCAGGTTTATTTGTTAACAGAATTGTTCTCATTTTGGCCTTCCAGGTGAGAGTGACGGTGAAGAAGAGATAAGCAGTCTGCAGGTGTTGGATGCAGATACCTTTGTCTTCTGTTGTGCTTCAGGACGATTGGGGCTTGTGGACATTCGCCAGGAGCGGAGTGACTCAGGGAGGACTACCTCGAGCCCTGGACCTGGTGGGGAGTTGTGGTGTGCTGCAGTTCGAATCAGTGGGCTGGGGTCAGGCCCCACCATTGCCAGTTTGTCTTCAAATGGGCAGCTTCAGCTCACAGACTTAAGAGACCTTGACCATCCAGTGACAACAGTGCAGTGTCAAGTTTCTATGCCCAGTCCAGACTGGGAGTTGCTGAGGGTAACCTGGGCTCCTTCTCTAGATGGCTGCTTAGCCATTTCAGGTACCCCTGAAACTGCATATCTGTCTTAACTTTACTTTCTAGGTGATTCCTTAAGCTTCTGGTTTTACATTGTTTGCTCCTGGTTGCTGAAATTGAATTGAAGAGCTCTCCAATTAACCCACTGTTCAACTGTTTAAAAATAAAAATAGCCTACAAAGGAACCAGGGAACATGCATGATAGTGGCAGAAGTATTGTCCTTAGCTTTGTGATCTCTCTGGGGGCCTAGGTCTGCTAGGTACTGGAGATGACTCTGTGTGTGTGTGTGTGTGTTTGTGTGTGTGCGCGCGCACGCGTGTGTACTCATAGTACATATTTTATGTACATAATTTATGCTCCCCAAAACCTCTTCATCTTAAATAAGTAAAACTTTTTAGCACTTAAGATTTAATAGCTTAAAGTTGCACTGAGACTTTTGGAACACTATATATCTGTATCCATATGACTTGACTGTAGGGATTATTATAATTTCTGGGAGACAAGTTTATTTCTCTTTACTCTCTAGGGTTTGTTTTTGTTTTTTCCATAAGGATCCTTATTTTTCTTAATTGCAAGAGAAGAGTTACAGACTAGCAGATATCTTGACTCCTAGTTCAGCATATTAATGTTTTGAGTCATGGATATAGGCGGCAGCTTTTTCAGTTTTAAAATTATCCAGTCTTAAAGGAATAGATGCCCTGAAGGTGTCACCAAAATGTTTATTGGGCCCTCATTGTAGTTTTTCACTTCCTCCTATCTTGTGATCCATGTTTTAGTCAAAAGAGGCAGTTTGATGTAGTCGATAAACACTGGATAAGAAGTGAAGAGACTTGATTTTGGTTCTGGTCTGCCACTATCTTACTGGGTAACTTTGGGCAGGCCTTAGTCCTTGCCTATGTAAGAGGAGGAAATTGTGTTAGATAGATATCCTTTTCAGCCCTTTTGTTTGGACAATGGGTGAAAGAGAGTTTTTAGCCAGCTTTGATATATTTATCAGGGTGACTGACTACATTGATTTAGGGAAGATATTATTAACATCCCCTTTAGGAAATCTTTCATTTTTAAATTCAGTATCTCTTGGCTAGCTTTGTGTCATTTTGAGGAAAGCTCAATACTGTTGATTATTGAGTAACTATCTACTGCTAATACTGTTTTATCTGGTTTGTTTATTAAATCTTTACTCTGTTCATTAGGTTTTGATGGGACTGTCCAGATCTATGATACCATGTCCTGGGAGAAAAATGGGAGCCATGTAGAACCACTCTTTATCCATAAAGGACATCTTTTCATGGATGGGACTGAAAACAACATGCATTCAGTGGTCACCACACATTCTTGGCATCCTGATAAACCAAGGACATTGTTGTCTGCAGCAGTTGATGCATCTTTGCATGTGTGGGATTGGATAGATCCTTGTAACTCCTGTTGACCCCATTCAAAGGAAGAAACAGCCCCAAACATTTCCAGGTTTCTATGTTATAGAGCAGTGTTTCCCAAACTTTTGACATGTGTACCCCTTCTATAATTTTCATATCTCTAAGTACCCTTCATCAAAAAAATGAATGTATTTTAATAACAATCAAAATATATTTATTTTTTCTTTTTTTGGTACATACACAAAATAATAATAAATGAAAAATAAAATTATTCATAATAAAATATAAATCCATGCCAGAAGGTTTTGTCTCATGTGGAAGAAGAGCAATTGTTAGAATTGGCTTCAGACGGATTCTTGAAAAATAAACATAAGGAGTGTACTTTAACATCATTCTGGTTACAAATGCAACATGTGTATCTTGCTTTAACAGAAAAAGTTCTGAAATACATCTTGCCTTTTCCAACTTCATATTTATGTGAAGTTGCTTTTTCAGCATTTGTAGACATTAAGTTGAAAAAAAGGAACAGACTCTTGGACGTGGAGCCGCATCTCAGATTAAAATTAATAACTAGGGAACCAAATTATGATGATCTGTTATGTCAGCACAAATAATGTCATCCTTTTATATAAAAATAATCAAAATCAGTGGACTTGCTAAAGCACATAACAAATCTTTCCTATGAGAAAAATCGCACAAAAGCTAAAAATACACAGGCGCCTGGAGAAGCCACTAACTATTAACGATGTAAGTTGTCTCTGTAACGAAGTGCGGTATATTCATGCCGTGTCACAACGGACCATCTAACACCTCACAAGATTGTCTTGACTCATGAGACTGTAGAATTAGGTGCAGCTAAGCATGGTGCAGTGCATATCCCCACCAAACTGGTGCAATGCATACCCCCACCAAACTCTTCCCATATCCCTGGGGGTACATGTACCATGCTTTGGAAAACACTATTGTAGAGAATGAATACGGTCTCTTACTCTGCATTTAAGGGCAAGTATTCTAAGACCTTTTTGGCTGCTATGGGGATTGGTTTATTTTTTATTGAAATTAAGGCAGGATAGTGTTTTACATGGCACTGTTAGGAAATTAGAGGCTCAAAACCCATGTGTCTCTCCCTGATTTTTGGCCTTATAGGATTAGTAGCATGCTATATATAGCAAGTACACAATAACTGAATGTAAATCCTTGTACTTTAAGGGTCTGCTGTAGGAGTATTATGATATGTTAGTGCATCTGGAAGAGGAATAGTCTCATCCAGCTTTTAGGTGCCACCATTCCTTTCTTCCCAAGCCTCTGGTAGATACCACCCCATAATATCCTTTATTCACCATATGCCCTTCCTCTGGCTTGAAGGATTCCCCGGTCTAGGTAAGACACTTATCATTTTACCCCTCTATTATCTGCTTGGATGGTGCTACGATAAGTTGCTCTTGTCACATTACTTTGGTTACTTTGAAAGCTCTGGTATTTCATTGGTATGGGTCTTCCTGCCATTGATCACACCTCTCTTGGCCTTTTATTCTTATAATTCTTGTGTAATTCTTGTGCCTGTTTTCCTTAATGTGTCCCACAGAGTATCTGACATGTTAAAGGCCTTCCTTTTTCTATTTCAGGAATGACTATTGTACCGTTTGGCATTGTTTATCTCTTTCTTAGTTTCTATGTTATAATTATATATGACAGGCTATTTTTAGTATACAAAAAGTTGTTAGTAAGTAACTGAAGTTAATATCTACATTGTATCTTTCTGTTTTTCTAGGTGTATTCTGAGATTTTTCTTTTTTTAGCATGCAAAGTTTCTGTTCCTGTGGACTTAAGAAATTTTTCTGTATGAAGCAAATTTCATTTTGGAATTGTTAAAAGTGTTTGTGAATTTATTAGTAGTCCTGAAACATTTTTTGACCAATTCAAATAGTTTAATTCCCAAACCTTTAAACTTGGGAATTTGTATTTATTTTATTCTAAGCTTTTCTTCATCTTGTTTTTTTTGTTTGTTTGTTTTGTTTATATGACTCCTAATGGAAATAATCTCTAAGGAGAATTAACCCCCCCAAAAAAATCCCAAGAAAAAAACTTTTAGGGAAATAATGGCATCCTGGTGATAATTCTGACTCGCAAAAATCTCTTACAATTCACCATGAATGCATCAAACATAATTGTTTGCCAGAGGAAAAAAATTACTCTTTGGATTGTATTTTTTTTGCCTTTTTTTTTTGGAGAGGCAATTAGGATTAAGTGACTTGCTCAGGGTCACACAGTGTCTAAGATCATATTTGAACTCTGGTTCTTCTGACTCTGCTGTTGGTGATTTATCTACTGCTCCATCTAGCTGCCTCTTGGCTATTCCTTTTATCTCATTTTTTTTTTTTTTAACTTTCTCTGCAAAATTTTCTGTTTGATTCTTTTCCCTTATAGATCACAGCTAAGGTTTCTATGTTTAGACACTGGAAAATATTTTTTAATTGCATCTCTTCCTTTCTGTCTGTGGTCCTCAATATGAATACTGAAGGTAAGTTACCTGCAATATTCTAACCTCTCTGAGAGATAGTGGCCCCTCTTATTTACTTAGTGGGTTTTGTTTGTGTTTGTTGTTTGTTTTGTTTTGTTTTAGTCTGTTTCTTCTTTCACAACAGGACTAATAAGGAAATAGGTTTTGCATGATTGCACATATGTACTCTATATCAAGCTGCTTACCGTGGTGGTGAGGAGGAGGATTGGGTAAGGAGAGAGGGAGAATATTTGGACTCAGAATTTGTTAAAAATGAATGTTAAAAATTGTTTTTACATATAATTGGGGGAAAAATTTAAAGGAAATACTGACCCCTTTGCATTAGATAGAGGGTAGTTTAGAAGTGTTCCTTCTTGTGTTTGTTTCTGCTCATCCTGATGTGGAAGGATACTTCAAGGGTGTGCTGAGTAGTTTTTTCCCTTTAGATTAGTAGGCATATCTCCTCATTTCTTCAGTTGTATTTGGGAAATGTGATTTCATTTCCTTTCTAGGCATGGTAGCATAGCTCTATCCACTCAGTGGATAAAACACTGGATGTATGTACAAATTATACTTCAGATACTAGTTTAACCCTAGGCAAAATACCCTCTTCGAATTTCAGTAACCTCATTTCTAAAATATTAGGGTTGGACTAAGTGGTTTGTAAGGACCTTTCCAATTCTAAATCTATTATCCTTTGTTCCCTTCTTTTCTCCATGTATTGTTTGGCCTTATTTGGCACATTTTTGAGATGATAAGGAGAGCTGGGCATAGTTAACTCCACTTTGCCATTATGCTAAAACATCTCATTTCTGCTACCACTACCCAAAGACAAAAGAAGCGTTGTGATGTGATGGGATAATCAGGACCTTGAAGACAAACTAGTTAGGTTTAGTGTCTTGAACTTTTTTCCCCCTCATCTGTGAAATGAAGCATATATAGTAATAATCATAATACCTTCATTTAATAGCACTTGCAATTTCAAAAAATAGATTTTTATTAATACTGTTATTCTATTACCCAAGTTTGCTACCTCCCCAATTTTAGATAGCCACTCCTTGTAACAAATAATTTTTAAAAGGAAAAGGAAAAAAATCAACAAAGTCTGATAAGCACACTGAAAAAAAAAATCTGGTGTTATATGATGACAGAAAGGACTGTTAATGATGATTATTTTGGGGAGATTCAGAACTCTCCCCCTTTTCCAAAATCTTGATTTTAACTTCAGTCTTTTGAAGGACATTAATGATAATAACATTGAATTAATTAACTCTCCCCAATCTTGATCAGACCCCTTACCCCTCTCAATTTTAAAAGGAATTTAATCTAAGGTGAGGAAATCCATTGTATTATACTCAAAACTTGGGAGGAAATAGATCCTTTTGTCTAGTTTTCCTAAGGCAGAAGATGGTCTATCCAAGAATGGCATAATATTTATTTTCAGCCCCTCATTTAGCACCTATTATTCAAAGGGAATATAAGCTGTGAGCCTGCTGCCATGGTTGGCTTTGTTCAGAGAGGCCAAATGACCTTTCTTTTATTATTAACCTGCTGACATTAATAAAATGATTAAATTAACCAGAAACTATGTCTCTAGAATCTTTAAAATCATCACAGTGTAATATTCCATACCTGTGGACCCTGGCTTCTGAAAAAGAATTGGGGAAAGTGTTTTAATCTCGTTGGGGCCAAGTCTCTTGTTTATAATTCTGCAATATTTAGTTTCAACTGTTTTGTAGCTATTCTTTCCATTTACACTGCTGCAGTCATTGCAATATTGTATTCCTGGCTCTCCTTACTATACATTGTATCAGTTCATATAAAATTTTCCGTGCTTTTCTGTATTCTAAATGCTAACTAATTTTTAGCACAACAGTACTCCATAACATTCATGTACTAAAGTTTGGCTGGCCAAATTCCCTAATGAGTGGACATCTTTTTCAAAGTTTTCAAATTGTTGCTACCACAAAAAATCTTGCTAAAAATATTTGGTTGTGTATAGGGCCTTTAAAAAAAAATGTTGGTGACTTCACTGGCATAGATTGCCCAGCAGTGGAAACTCTGGGTTTGGTGATTTGGACATATTAACTATTTTATTTGAATAATTCCAAATTGTTTCCCAGAATAATCACTTCAGTTCACAACTTCACATTTTCCCCAGTAATTAAGGCATTAGTTGCTTTACTTTCCACAATCCTTCCAACTTTGACTATTCCCTTCTTTTGTTATTTTTGTCAGTTTGTTGGGCACTTTATAAGGAATGTTAACTGGATAGGGATTGTGGGATGCAGAAATTTTGTAGAGGAGAGGAAAAATACAGAAAGTGCTTTAGGGATGATTACTCAGGAATCAGAAAAATATGCCCAAATCTCAATCTTGTAAGGAGCATCCACCGTTTTCTGGACTTTAGTGCTTTTCCTTGAAAAGGCAAAAGCTTAGATAACAAAGCTGATTTTAAAAAAAGAAAGAATAGAAACTAGCTCATAGGTTTTCAAGGTCCCTACATACAAGACTCTGAACTGGAACATCACCTCCTTGTCCTTTCATCTGCTTTCTACAAGAGATCTAGACATAACCCAAAACTAGCTAGGTGGGTATTCCTCAGTCAATGGAAATAGAATTTCTGATATGCAAACCTAGAATGGCATGTCACCATGGCAGTCAATGCTTCTCAAACCTAAGACAAGATCAGTAATCTGTGAACATGGCTGAAAACAGTACAGGGATTTAACAGTGTGGAGTAAATTGTTAATCCAAGGAATGTAGAGTGTAGTATTTATGCCCACAGGACAAAATAATTAACTAAGTCATACCATTAGAGAGAGCCAGAATCTGTGGGAAAGAGGGAAAGTGCAGCCATCCTCATAGTTGATACTTACATAGAAGCAAGCAGCACTTTTATTTACTTTAGACTCCAAAATCCTGAAGAAGAGCAAATCCTCCCAACTCTATGCACAGTTAGAAGAAAAAGCACTCCCCTTCCCATGAAGTTTTGTAAGCCATTATAGTCCCTTTATATATTATATGCCCTTGGGCCTATTAGTCTGGAATTCTATTCCAGACTAGCCATTTACTGAAAGTGTTCTTCAATTAGGTAATCTCTGATCCTGGGCCTGTAAAATTAACAGAATGGTCTTTTTATGATCCCTCCAGCTCTAAAACTGAAGACCCTAAGATACATAGATGGTTAGGAGGCTTTACAATAATTCTTCAAATCAAACAGTAGACATTTATTAAACTACGAATAGCTCTGGCACACAAAGGGATACAAAGGTTAAGTTTCAATAGTTCCGGAGGAGTTTCCATTTTATCAGAAGAGATATATATGCTTTGTACGCTTGTATCTTTCTTAGGAACGGGCAGATGGAGGATGGAGGGGCCACTTCTTAAATTGGGACATCTGCTTGGCTCTCAGCGCTTCCCGGGGCCAGCCCCCGGCTCTCCCAATAGGCCCGCAGCCAGCCCAGCCCTTCATTAGTGTCTCCGCGCGGCCGGTACTCGCAGCCCACGTAGCCTGTGTAGCCTAGCTCCTCCAATAGCTGAAACAAATAGGGGAAGTTGAGCTCCCCAGGGCTGTCGGGCTCGCCCCGGTCGGGGACCTGGGCCACCTGCACGTGCCCGATCAGAGGCAAGAAGGCACGGATGTTGGCAGTCAGGTTCCCTCCCATGATCTGCCAGTGGAAGATGTCCAGCTGCAGCCGCAGATTGGGCCGATCCACCCGGCGCAGGATAGAGGCAGCCTGCTCAGGCGTGTCCAGGAAGTAGCGCGGGTCCGTGAGCCGGCTGTTGATGGGTTCCACGAGCCCCACGAGGTTCTCGCGGGCCAGCACGTCGGCGGCGTGCCGCAGGTTCTCTATGAACACGGCCTCCATGTCCCGGGCCACGGCGGAGCGCTCAGCACCCTGCGGGACGCGACCTGCCATCAGATGCACCTGGGGGCAGCCGAGTTCCCGTGCGTACTCGACCGCCAGCTCCAGCCCCTCTCGGAAGGCGTCCTGGCGCCCGGGCACTGCACCCAGCCCCAGCTCCCCGAGGTCCGTAGCCCCCGGCGGCGTGTTGAGCAACACTAGCCGCATCCCCGTAGTCTTCAAAGCAACCGCCAACTGCGCCGCGGGCTCCGCGTATGGCCATGCCACCTCGGCCACCCTGAAGCCAGCCCGGGCTGCGGCCTCGAGGCGCGCGCTCAGCGACGAGCCCTGCTCGGAGAACAGCCACGACAGGTTGGCTGCGAAGCGCAGAGGAGCCATGACTGCGGCTCGCTCCCAGCTCCCCGCCAAAGTCCTGGCTCATCCAGAGTCCGCTCCGCCTTTTCCGTCTCACCTCGTGCCCTCTGGACCCCTCTCTAGCGCCCTTTGCCCGAGAACTAGGGGGAAGGGTGGGGAGGAGCTGGTACCTGGAAAAACCGCGGTTTCATGGATTTAGGGATGGAAGGAACTTCAGGAACATCTAGTTCGCGCCCTCTATTTTTTTTTTTTTTTTTTTTTTTTTTAACAATTGAGGAAACTGAAGAGTTGAAAGTCAAAATTACTTTTCTAGGGTCACATACAAGGAATCAGGAATTTTAAACTTAAGAGCCACAGAAGGTTTGGGGGAGTCATAAGAACAGATCTAGGGTCAAATAAGTGATTTGGAATTTGAAAGTGACTTTTCTGAGCAGCCATTTAACCAGATCTGAAAATAATAAGAGCTGAAATGGAGAGAATATTTTAAAGTTTGCAAAACTCTTCAATTATCCCACAAGAATGTACTGAGCATTTACCATTTGTGCCACGAACCCACTCTGGTACAAAAGCAAAAAAAAAAAGGCCAGTTTTTGCCCTCTCTTCTAAGAGAAAATTTAATTGTATACTTAACTTTATTTTATTTTAATGTTTTTATTTTAATAATTAATAATCTATAATTAATATAAGGTAATGGGGGGAGTGGGGAAAATCTGCAAGAGTCTCAACTAAAAGGTGGCATTTGAACTGAGAAGCATGTGGAAAGCATGTGAAGAAATGCAAGAAGGCCACCGATTTTGACTGTATTAAAAAGTATGTGAAAGGGAGTAATGTGTAATATAAGGTTAGAGAAGTATCTAGGAGCCAGTTTGTGAGAAATAGAAGTTCAGATATCAAATAGAGGTTTGATTATAGAGGTAAAAATAAGTTAAGTTTGAATATAGAGGTAAAAAGGAGCTACTTGATTTCAGACCATTTCCAACTGGATGCTCCCATCTTAAGACATCTTGAACTCAGTGTGTTCATGTTATAAGTCATTGTTGTTCAGCTCAAACCTATCCTTTAATCTTCCTTATTTATGTGAAGGGCATAATGACCTACTTATGTGACATAACACATATTAGATGTAATTAAAATTTTCTATTTTGTGATCAATAATAGTTTCTAGTTCTCCTTTGGACACAAATTCCTTCCTCCTCCACAAGTCTGAGAGGTAAACTATCCCATGTTCCTCTAATTTACTTATGATCTCGTTCTTTATGCCTAAATCATGGACCCATTTCGACCTTATCTTAGTATGTGGTGTTAAATGTGGGTCCATGCCTAGTTTCTGCCATACTAATTTCCACTTTTCCCAGCAGTTTTTGTCAAATGATGAATTCTTATCCCAGAAGTTGGGATCTTTGGGTTTGTCAAACACTAGATTGCTATTTTTATTCACTATCTTGCCCTGTGAACCTAACCTATGCCACTGATCAACTAGTCTATTTCTTAGCCAATACCAGATAGTTTTGGTGACTTCTGCTTTATAATATAGTTCTAGATCGGGTACAGCTAGACCACCGTCATTTAATTTTTTTTTTCATTACTTCCCTTGAAATTCTCGACCTTTTGTTCTTCCATATGAATTTTGTTATTTTTTTCTAGGTCATTAAATATGTAGAACATATTTATGTGAGAGATATAATGCCCATGTCTGCAAGCTTAGGGTCACCCTTAATTTCATAGTCACTTTACATATCCATTCAGTTGCTAAATGTTGCAATTTTTACTTTCATAACATCTCTTCTCTCAATGACCCTTCTTTCCTCAGCACACAAACATCATCCTAGCTCAGGCCTGTAGCCCTGAACTATTGAAAGTCTCCCAAGTGGTCTCACTGCCTCTCCCTCTCCCCCGTCCCCCACTCCAGGCTGTCCTTTACACAGCTTCCAATCATAATAACTCTTCTATTCAATAAACTCCAGTTAATTGGATCCAGTTTATAATCATAAACATTAATAAGGACGTGCCAGGGATCCATCTGTATCAGTCAGTGATTTGGACATGATAAATACCAATGTTTTTCATTCATTTATTCCTCCGTATGAGGGTATTCTAGGGTCTCCCGCCCTAGGGCTGCTTCCAGCTGCTCCGTGGATACCCGTGTAAGCACCTGTCGCGGCTGCCCCAGTAGAAGGTAAGCTCTTGGGGGCAGGGGCACTTAGGCCTATCTCCATCCCTAGCGCAGCGCCCGACACCCGGAGACGGGTTGCTGTAGGACAGCTGACTGACCGGAGTTCGGAGGAGGAGCAGGTTTGGAGGGAAAGGGAGTTGCGTTTTAGATGCACAGGTTGAGATGCTCACAGAACGTCCTGGGGACCGTTGAAGCACGTCATCTCGTTAGGTTTCCTTTCTTACGAGAGGAAGCCGGGATAGCGGCTCAGAAAAGTCTAGTGGTCAGGGACACACAGCTACTAACTAGGGGAGAAGGACTTTAACCAGATTTCGGGCGCTCAGCCTCGGCTACCACACCGGCCAGCCCACGTTCGCGGAGAACGGCGGCCGCAGAGGCTCAGCTGACAGAGACTCGCTTCCGAGTCTTTTTTCTCTGGCGCGCCCTGAAGCTCGGGATTGGATGGATCTGAGGGGAGGGGGAAGTACTGGGCAGCGGGAAGCCAGAACTGCGGAAGTAACTTTGGATTGGTGGGCCCGGCCACCGCCCCGGAAGCTTTTAGAGGCGGCGGAAGTCCCGCCCCTCCTCCGAAGTTTCCGAGAAAGCGGAAGTTGCGGTGTTTTGCTGCGAAGTTTGGGGCTTAACCCGGGGGAGTGGGGGAAGGGGCCCGCTTTGCTCTCCAGTTTTCTCGACTGCCCCTTCCTCCGCTCCGGGCCCTGTTCGCCACTCGGCCTTCTCTTGTTCCTCGCTCCCCGTTGGCTCTCCCTTCTATCGCGGTGGTCACAGAGAAATATGAAATGGTCTTGGGAAACCAGCTGAAATTCATGAAATTTCGGTCACCCCTCCAGATCTGCAATAAAACGCCTATTAAAAGAAAACTTTTTCTTTTGGCAACATGGCAAATACAGAAATAGGTTTAGCATAAATTCACATGTATATAAACGGGCTTATTTCTTAGCATCTCAATGATGTTTGGAATATTAAAAAAATGAATGTTAAAAGTCTGATTTTAAAAATTTTAATGTTAAGAACCGAAAATAAAACCTTGACAAACCACTTTCGGTCGGTCTGCCAGATTTCTTTGACATTGCACCCCTTCCTCTACACCCCAGTCAAACGGGGCAAGACCCCTCCCCCCCCTGTGCCGCGGGCACAAGCCGTGCTCCAATCTACAATTCACGTGGTACGGACTCAGTCTGGGAGCACCCTGCTGATTCCAAGCCTGGGGCTGCCTCCCCGAGAAAGCCGAGCCGTTCCCGTTCGCTTCTCGGTGTCCCTGGCGGTTTCCTGCAGTAGAAGGCCAGGCCCCTAGTGATTCTCGTGTTCCTAATCCCCAGGGGCTGTCACAGGTGGGCAGCCCATCTAAACTTCCTTGAAATTCTCTTGTTTTCCCTGTTAGGTTTAACGGTGCCATCACTCATGGGACAACGACTTTAAAAAGCCCTGGCCACCGGCTGATACTGAGCCGGCCCTGCTCATGGCTTCCGTGCATATTTAACACATAGACGTCCTTAACTAAGAACTTGTTATACTTATCAGAAACACTAAGATTGGTGCATGTTTTTTACCCCTCCACAATGACACATCTCAAGTAATCCATATCTTTTATTTGAAAACTGGCTTCTTCCTGATCAGTTATTGTTTCCACCTTATGGGAGGTGGAGACGCCTTTTTCTAAATTCAAAGACTTGTACCTGCTCACTCTTCCCCTCCTAATTTGTTAAGTCCCTAATCCTTCCTCCAATTAGAAATCAGCTTACCTAACTTTATCTCCTCATTGTTCTCTTTTAGTCTTATTTGATAAATTAGTTTTTAATGCACAGACATGTCGCCTTCCGGGTCCAGTGCCAAAGCTGAGGAGGCTCCGTCCTTGTTTGTTGAGCAATTGTTATTGACTATCAGTTATTTTATCCTTTCCCCACCATAGTATATAATTTATAATGCCCCTAACACAAATGGCACACTACTACTATTGCCTTGGCACAATGCCTCAAGTATTTTTTAACTCCAACAGCTACTTACTACGTTTTACTACCGATAAGGAACACTTCAAGCCAGGCTTTGTGAGCTGAACAGCTTTAGGGATCTCATGTGTAAATAACTTCAGATAAAGCAGCTGTAAAAGGCTTCTTGTTCCAGGCACTTCGTAAACACTAGAAATTTTAAAAATTAACCATATGTAGTAGTTTCTGACCTATTATTCAATGTAGCTTTCAACCAGTAGACACACTTCATTAAACCCTTATTCCAGTTTCCCCACAGAGTTTGAGAATAAGTCATCTCTTTAACTTTGTGTAACTGGAAGCGCTCTGAAAGCCAAGGAAGTCATATATCCAGTGCCAGATAGTTGTATTTGCCTTAATGTCCAAGAAGCAGGACCTTGTTCAGTTGTGTCAGAGAAAGCAAAGGGGGAGGTACATTTAGGCTAAAAAATAAATAAATAACAATGAACTGGGCTACCTTGGTTTAATGAGCTAAGTACTTGTGTATCAATTGAATGACTAAGTGAAATTTTCTAGTATTGGGCTGGAGTACTAAATGACCTTTCAGGTCTCTTCATATTTCAAGATTCTATAAAAAATAAATCAGGTGGTAGGCTCAGAAACACTTATTAGTTTTGCCTTAAAAATATGTCATATTCGTCTACCCAACCTACTATTTCTGACCAAGAGATGCTCTGTACTAAAACATGGTGCTCTTTTTTTTTTATTATGTTAATTTTTTAAAAGAACATCTCAGTCTCCAGTGGGTTTTGAGGAAGATTTCAAATACAAAATTATCCATAGCAGAGGCTGTTTTGGTTATGGACAGTACTATGCATATAAACTCAACATGAAATACCTACCCTAAGGATATAATTTACACATTTCTAGTAGTAAAAAGCATTGTCACTTTCTTTTAATACATAATACGTAAGTATACCTTTCCCCAACAGAGAGCTACCTTATTTTAAAGGGAACCAAAATTCTGATATTAAGCACCAAGGTAATTCTGAAAATGTGAAATATTTATCTCACCAAGATAGAACAATCTTGGAAAGTTAAGGTTGAAGCATCATTAATGCTATATAATGACTGATCAGTTGTTACACTTAGAAAAATTTCACTTAGTTTCTGGCCCTTCCTTGAATCCTGGGTATGTAGGGACACCAATTTAACAGAACTGTTTCCCACCTAAACTTTTTATCTTGGCTTACTGCATATCCTCCCAGGAAAGAATCAAGAAAATTAAGAATAAAATCTGAAGCTGTCTCTATCACAAAATTGTATAGATTGAGAACTGCATAACACAACTAAATTATTCTGCCCAGACCAATTATTTAATTTCCCAGGCATTCTAGGTTTCCCATAAATAGGGATACTTGGTACCTACCTTGCTAAAATGAAACCTATCACATTATTTCTGCATATTTCAAACCTTTCAGATTAGTCACTGCTTCATCTTCAATTAGGTTAGCATGATTTTTTTTTCTTTACAGCATAAGTAAATCTTATTTTTTTTTATAATAGCTTTTTATTTTCCAAAATACATAGCATATGACTTCTTTGAAGGAAGTAATTTTTCACAGATGATTTTTCCTCGAGTCTTTCCTAGAGTTAACTTTGGTCAGCAGCCCCAGATGGTTTCTTTGAGAATGTGGTTTGTTTTCTCATGTCACCATCACAAAGACCATTTAATATAATTACAAGAAAGATAAGAATATTAATAAGCTTTATGGAATTTCTCAGATCACATAGGACTATTGTTTCTACAATAGTAGAAAAGTTGGAAAACATACACATTTTTTGAGATCCCCAGTGCCCCCTTCCTCCTCACCCTGATTTTCCACATTCCAGGTAGAGGGAGACATTAAGATTACTCAAAGCCAGGATAAAAAAAAAAAAAAAAAAGCACTTGTCCAAATATGCCTAAAGTCCTAAAAGAAACTGATAACAGAAGAGTACAAGTATTCACAATATTGCATTTTCTTAAGTTAGTGAAATGAAGCATAATATACTAAGAGAAGAATAGTAGGGAATATACCAATTTATTTTTTGTTGTTCAATTATATCAAACTCATTTCATGATTCCATTTGGGATTTTTTGGGGGGTTAAATGATTTTCCTAGGGGCACACAGCTAGTATCTGAGTCTGGATTTGAATTCAAGACTTCTGGACTCCAGGTCAGATGTCCTATCCAATGTGCCACCTATACTCTACTATACTGAGAGATGTGGACAAACATTCTATGGAGATGATTACCTTATATGGTTGACTAAAGCAGCACTGGAATAGAGAAATGAACCACGAAGAAAATAGAATTTTGTCTTATTAAAAGAAAAGGAAATTGTTGATAATTCTGAAGCCTCCTATTCTTTAGGATTCCAAAAGGCAGGTATGGAAACACTTTCAACTTCATAATTTTTCATCTTTCTAGAAATGACATCTGACCTCAAACACATTGAGCCCATTTGGATTCGTTTCATCTTGATGTTTGGTGGGACTAGAAATGAGGCATAGGTATTAATTTGTGGGATTTGATGAGGGAGGAAAAAGAGTATGTACAGTCTATCTTCAATCCAGGGGTCTCAGAGGCCAGTCCTAAAACTAAATCAATTTTTTTTTTCCTGAGGCAAATGAGGTTAAGTGACTTGACCAGGGTCACACAGCTAAGAAGTGTTAAAGTGTCTGAGGCCACATTTGAACTCAGATCCTCTTGACTTCAGGGCTAGTGCTCTATTCACTGTGCCACCTAGCTGCTCCAAACTAAGTCACTGTATTTTTTAGTTATTGTTCAGGACACATTCTCAGGACTCTTTACCACATCTAAGAAACCATCTGCTTTGTTTCTCTTAAATAACCCAGTTTTCTTATACACAATACCTAGTTTTAGATCAAAGATTATAATTCTTTAACACTATGGAAGCATAGATGTAATTTGGAACAATTATTTTTGTACTTCTCCCACCCCCTACCAAGAGTAGATAGTGTAGTCCTATGTATGTAGTAGGCCCTTAATATGAGGCCTATGAACTTGAATTAAATGTAGTACCATTACTCATAATCATACCTCATTAAATAAAGAAAAACCAATCAGGCAAATGATGTTGTGCTAGTTTAGAGATTAACCTCTGAGACTATCATTCCCTAGAAGAAAGTCTAAGAAATGTAGTCTTTCTTCTTTCATGTCCTCAAATGATGCTGTGCAGTGATGACTGCCCACTTGCTATGGGTCGACAGCCCTGCTCTGCAGCCAGGTTATAAGACACTACTCTGATGGTGATAATGCCATTCCTCTCTCCAGGTAGGAAGTGTGTTCAAGGACAGGACTGCCCTCTTCCTATTTCTGAAGTGTAGGAACTAAGGCACAATCGCACAGGAGCCATGCGGCAATATCATCTAAAAAAGAATCTGAAGGATGTTTTCTGAGACAAGTGTGCATTTTAATAAAACAAACATCATTTCAGTTGGGTAATGAACTTCAACTATTATAGTCTTTTTCAATTGTGGTACAAAATTAAATATAATAGAAACTTTTCTTTTGGGGTTAATTACCTCATATGTGAAACTTGCACTTTTATTGACCATAACATTTGGTGCTAGTTAGCGTTTCTCACCCATATGAGTTCTCCGATGTGCACTAAAATGTGAACTGTTATTAAACCTTCTGCCACATTCACTGCATTCATAGGGCTTTTCACCTGTGTGTATTCTCTGATGTATAATAAGGCTTGAACTCTGATTGAAACTTTTCCCACACTCACCACACTTATAGGGTTTCTCTCCTGTATGAATTCGTCGATGTGTAATGAGATTTGAACGATCACTGAAACTTTTCCCACATTCAAGGCATTCATAGGGTTTTTCTCCTGTATGTATTCTCTGATGGCTGGTGAGGGTAGAACTCTTACTGAATCTTTTCCCACATTCAGGACACTGGTAGGGTTTTTCACCTGTATGAGTCCGCCAGTGAGCATTAAAATGTGAGCTATTAGTGAAACTTTTCCCACATTCACTGCACTTATGGGGTTTTTCTCCTGTGTGTATTCTCTGATGCATAATAAGGCTTGAGCTCTGATTGAAGCTTTTCCAGCATTCACCACATTTATAAGGTTTTTCTCCTGTGTGGATTCTTTGATGTGCTGTGAGGTTAGAGTGATCACTGAAGCCTTTTCCACACTCAGGACATTTGTAAGGTTTTTCTCCTGTGTGGATTCTCTGGTGGCAAATAAGATGTGAACTTCGACCAAAGGTTTTGCCACATTCATCACAATTATATGATTTCTTCTCCCCAATGTGAGCTAATCGATGTACGGCAAGGTGTGAGTTCTGATTGAAGTTTTTTCCACATTCAGAACATGTGTTTGGGTTTTCTCCTATATAAGTTCCCTGAAGTCCTATAAAATTGCCTAAATTTCTTTCCTGAGGAGATGGTAGCCCTTGTGATTCCCCTGGGAGTATTGTCCATTGCCTCTCAGTTCTGTATTCTCTTTCCCAAGTTTTCCTCCAGTTAAGATAATGAGAAACATTTCCTTTGGAGCTTCCTAGTAATGTTGCCTGTAGTTCTATTTCCTCAGAAATTTCCTGGCTTGGATTTTCCTCATTTTCATTGCCCATTTCAAAATCTGAAGAAAAAAAAAAGCATAGAAAATAGATATTACTGATCTCCTAAATGGAGAAGAATAAAAACAGTCTATGGATGAAGCATGAAGCATTTAAAACACTGAAATGAGTCCAAGATTGCTCAGTTAGTGCTCAATTATAAGTACATGATTACAAATTCAACCAGGTTCTACATATGGCCTCTGTTCTAGGTATAAGCCTCAAGAATAGTGAAGTAGGTCTTCTTAGGGACTCCATTCTTCTGTAGTATTTTTTCCTATGTTACTTTGGCATTGGTGGGTTAAAGCAAGCATAGCTGCTGCCCAACTATAAAAGAAATCTTTGTGATTTCTCTGTTTCCAACATATCCTCATTCTCTTGTGTTCACAATCACAAGTTTGATTGTTTCTTTGTTCTTACTTGTATGGGAAGTCCTCAGAATATCCTTGGAATCAGGGAGAATGACATTCCACAGCTTTTCTCCACTCTCTGGCTTAGGAATGAGAAGTTCTGCTAAAAGAAAAAGGAAATGAATCCCATAAAATTTCTCTAGAACTTATTCTGAGGTTTCCTTTACATAGAAAGAATGAAAAAGCCTAAGAAAAAAAATCCAGGAAAACTTAGGAAAGTTTAGTGTATAGATAGAGAAAATCTTAGATTCTATGATTAGAAATGTAGTAAAAATTTGCATTCTGAAGATAAATGGGCATATAAGCAAGAGTTTAGGATTTAGGTGATGGAGGAAGATTATATATTTATGTAATGTAGTATTTATAGTGGTGTTTATTAGGTAGTTTGGAAACAAGGAACTGCAAATTTCTATCACTGCTCAGTAAAGTGACCCTCTTAACCCATTCCCCATTGCTTCTGTAGTTTTCATTTCTAGCCAATAGTAGTCATGATGACATGCTCTTGAACTGAGAAAAACAAACCTTATTTGTCTCCAGTAATAGACTACTCATAGCTCTAGCATCTAGGTATCTGAGTGATTCACCCAGCTAGTTCCTGAATCAATAGAAAGATTTGCGTATGGAACATTTTAAAGATGGGAAGTCAATAGTTATTATCAGGAAAACTATACTAAACTAGTTTTCCAACCAATAAACAGATAGTGGTAGAGAAAGGACTACAACCAAAGTTTCCTAGATGAGGAAGGGGAAAACATTTTCTGCCAAGGGCCATTTGCATATTTATAACATCATTTGTAGCCCATATAAAAGTACCAACTTAAAAACTCAAGCAATAGAGGTTGTTGTACTTAGTTTTCATCTCATCATCGAACGCAATTTCCTTGGTAAGCTCAGACCAATGATTTTATAGGCCTTATATAGCCAAGGGCTTGTGATGGAAAGTGACATCTGCATCCAGAGAGATAACTATGGAGAATGAATGTGGATCAAAGCATAGTGTTTTCACCTTTTTTGTTGTTTGCTTGTTTTTCTTTTGTATTTTTTTCCTTTTTGATCTGATTTTTCTTGCACAGCATGACAAATACGGAAATATCTTTAGAAGTATTGCGTGTGTTTAACCTATATCAGGTTGCTTGCTGTCTTGAATGGGGGGAAAGAGAGGGAGAAAAATATGGAACACAAGGTTTTGCAAAAGTGAATATTGAAAACTATCTTTGTGTGTATTTGGAAAAATAAAATATTAAGAAACAAACAAAAAAAGGAAATGGATATAAAGTTCCATAGAAAGAATTGCTTACCATTGGAATTCTGAAATAGACCCTGTGACTTGAAGCTCTTGAGTTCTGTTGATGATGCCTCCTTTTCAAAATTGTTGCTATCCTCTATTACTGTTTCCTGGTTCTCCCAGTCAATACTCTTCTTGGATTCAGGTTTCCTCTTTAGAAGACTTCCTGCCATCTCTAAGACATCAAAGGGAGTAATGGTAGTCCATGGGCTCATCAGGGCATCCATCTCCTCATAAAAGGGGCAGGTCCCTGGGGTATGGTCACTTCTTGCTTTTCGATAGTGTGTCTGAAGGTTTTTAAATCTGTAACGACATTGCTCCAGAGTCCGGAGGAAGCCACATTCACGAAGTCGCTCAGCCACAATCCTGTACACTTGACGGTTCCGATGACAGGTCCGAAGTTTTTCATAAATACGAGGCTCACCAAGAATCCCCAGAAAAATCTTAGTTTCTTCATATCCCCAGTGCACTCCTGAAGAAAAGTTTAGACCTGTCAAACAAGGGCTACATAGTGTTTGGTCAATATATGTTTTCAGAATTATCCCCCATTCTGATTCCTCTTTAATTTTTTTAAGTAGTGACTTCCTAAAAAACAATCAGATTGAGAGTATTCCCTAAGATAAGATTTTTAGTAGTCAGTCTAAAACATGAATTTGTTTTTACTTACATAAATCATTCTGATATAATAGATATTCTGACTAGTCCTAAATGAGGGCTTTTGTACATATACATAACCCTGGCCCACATGCTGTCTACTATTATAATGCCCTGATTCTGTGGTATTTCAGAATGAGATGTTATAACAATAATTTATTACCAAATTCCACAAAAACCTAAGAATTCCTATCTTTGTTCTTTGACATAGTCTTCTTACCTGTGGCACTCCGAAAATGGGGTGGGGTACCAGGTCTTTCAGATAGTTCATCATTGCCCAATTCATCACCATCAGAATCCTCTGTTACAGCCCCTGAATGCAGTTCTTCCAAAGATGCTGCTGGATGGCCCAAATCCAGTTCTCTGGATCCATTCTCTATCACAACCCCTGACATTGCTATCTCCTCATGTTCCCAACTATCCCTTTCAAGTTCTTCATTTTCAATATCATGGTCCTCTTGCCCAAGGAGATCCCCTTCCACCTCTGGGGCAATGACAGCAACCCGGGGGCTCATCAGAGCATCCATCTCTTCATAGAATGGGCAAGTTCCTGGAGTGTGGGTGCTTCTTGCTTTGCGATAGTTTGTCTGAAGGTTTTTAAATCTATATCGACATTGTTCCAGAGTCCGGAGGAAACCTCGCTCTCGTAATCGCTTGGCTACAATCCGATATACCTGACGATTCCGATGACAAGTTCGAAGTTTTTCATAAATCCAAGACTCACTGAGAATCCCTAAGAAAATTTTGGTTTCTTCATAGCTCCAGTGTACACCTGCTACCTTCTCATCTTCCAAACCCTGACGCTCCGGATCTTCCCAATGTTTGACTTTTTTCATTACTGGTGCTTGACCAAGTTTTGCTCGTTCTCCACTCATTAGAGAATCTCCTGAATCTTCCTTCTCCTTAGAGCCTTGAAAATCTGGATTTTGCAGTTTTTCTTCTTGCTCTAAAGAGGAAATCATATTGGACCTGGGAATTGTAAATCCTGTTCACAAGGAAACAGAGAGCATAGTGGTTTATGATAAAGAAATTACTGGATTTTTTTATTTCCCCTGTGTCAAAGGAAGAGGAAGAAAAGGAAGTCTATTTGTTATTTGTGATTAAAAGCAAAACACTTGTCAAAGTTCTAAGGAAAGCAATCTTACTGAAGCATAATAGATTAGGAGCTTAACAGGGAAGAGTGTTCTTACTCTGTGAGACACCATTCTGGTTATTCTCCCGAGTTTGATCTTGGCAGAGATCTTGTGGAACTGGGTTTAACTGCCCTTGTGCTTCCTGAGAGAAGTATATGGCCACATCTCCAAAAGTCATCAGCTCCTGAAATAATGAAAAAATTGTCTCATTCTGAAATGATTAACAATAGAAAAATACAGTTGCTCTAAATTTATTTTCAGTTCTGAGGATGGCAAGCCTGCTAGGTGAAAGAAACACACAAAGAATGAAGAAGCATCTAGTAATTTAAAGCAATCATGTAAATTTGAACAAGCCTACGACCTAAGCAGTTGTGGGATTAAAAAAAAAAAAAAAAGTAAAAACATGTTCCTTAGCCCTGGATTATGTTTTTTTTTTTTTTTTTTTTTTTTAAATTCTTAAACTTTTTCCACTGGTGACTCCTTTTCACCCGAGAAATGTTTAAGTGACTCCAGGTACATAGATACAAAAATAGGTTTATAAATCAAATACTGATAATAAATCAATTTCGTGACCACTCACATTCAGTTAGGAGACTACATATGGGGTTATGGACCCCATATTGAATATGGGGTTATGGACCACAGTTTAAGAAACTGGGATCTATGTCAGAAGGTTCAGGGCACATTCTGTAGGCTAATGGAGTTTTGAAGCCTATTTTCCAAGATATTTAGTCTTGTCTGCTACATATAATCATTGGCTGGGTAAGGTGGAAAGAGGGAAACTGGAGCAATATTCTTCATGGGTTAAATAGTTCTAAATGGAGGGAATGGCACAGGAATATATTCAAATAGGAGTGGTAAGACATAAAGGAAATAGCAGCTTACCTGGGACCTGTCCATTATCTCCTGATTACCACTATTTGCTTCCATAGGAAGATCAAGCACCTGAGAAGTAGGTAGAGCTAAAGGAAAAAAGAATCATCAAATCATAACTGTTTCCAATCTTTTTATAGGGCAATACTTCTAGATGAGTAAAGGAGATACGTTATTTCTGTTGTCTCTGCCTTTCTTGTCTTTCTGTCTTTTCTTGTCTGTCTGTCTTTCTGCCAAAGAGATTTGAAAAAAAGTGAAATGAGAAATACCTAAGGAATGCACTACAGATTTTGTCTTTTCATTTTCAACCAATTTTTTCCCCTGAGCTTTGTGACACACTTGTCACTTAAATAGTTCTGTAACATATGACTGAGAATTATTGCATTCAGGGATCCAAACTTATTCTGTGGCGTTGCCACTAACCAGGCCTGGGTCCCTACCCCCTCATTTATTAGGACTATATAGCCTTTTCTACTCTTTTCTTTCCCCTTGCAACTCCCATTCCCCTCTCCCAATCTACACAGTGATTCTATGAGACTAAAGAATAGCTTTTCCTCTAACCATCTATAGAAATTACTAAGAAGTCTACAAATAGAATTTCTAAAGATTCAAATAAAGGTACTAGTTTTGTACACAATCCTTTCCAAAAGACAGAAAAATGTCCCCATAACACCGTTTCTGCTCTCAAAGCTGTCCAGGTTTCCACAACTCCATAAACTTCCAACAAGTGTTCCCTCTTTCCTTCTAGTTACTTACCACTTTCCTGAAGGGAATGGGGCTCTATCTTAGGATCACAGATCAGCTCTTTCTCTGGATCTAGGTGTAATCTCTCTGCGTTCTCCTGGAATGTACATTTGGATTTTGTCTGTGTTTGCTTCAGTTGGATACTTAGTGAATTGGGTACTGATCCTGTAGCTGTTACCATCTCTGTGAGTACTTCCTGCCCTTTCATAACGCCTGGGACCTAGGAAAAGCCCACAATTCCTGTCACTGCACAGCCTTCTAAAAGTGGGCAGAATCTTGTAAGTTAAAATATAATCATCCAAACTGTTCTAGGATTCCCTAAGATACAAAGAAAAAACCAGGCTTATTGAAATTCTTCAAGTTATCAGTGAATAGTAGAGACATCCAAGCACTTCTGCTAGAATCAGGTTTAGCTATCAGGTGCCATGCAACTTGTCTACCCAGTTTTCCTGGCATCTGCTCCTAACGCTTTGAGACACTGACCATCTCTACTTAAACATTCCTTAAACAACCATACCAAAAACAATAAAATGATTTGCAGGAATGTTGGTGGGACTCAGTGTTTTCACTGTACTTAGGGGCTATTATCTCTGTCTTATAGATGGTTAAAGTAATGCAAACCAAGAGTTGCCCAGGTCTTAGCTAATAAACTAGTAAGACTACTGTGATGTCTCATTGTTCCAAGGGAATGAGCCTGAGTTCCTAAAAATTATGGCAGTAAAAAACAAATTCTGGCAGTTCTACTGGGCTAGAAAGGCTTGATAAATGATCCCCACAATAGATCTTCTACTTTCCCTGGATCAAACTGGCCCATTGACAATAGACCAACCATTATATAATAAATTCTTTTTTTCCATGGCTATCTATGAAATAAAGAAACATGGCCCTACTCCTATGATGTTCTTCTTCAGCAGTAATGGTAGAACAGTAGTGTAAAAGGAATTAAAGAGTACTAAGAATTATATAGCTTTAAAATTATAAAAATCAATTCAGCTATTGATACTCTTAATGTGAAATTTGTCTAGCAAATGAATAGTCATATTTGTGAAGGAATTCAATCATGCCAATCCTGACACACTCAATATCAAGGAAACAAGCAGACGAAAGGAAGTTTTAATCAAATGGAAAGATTGTGCATAGCTTTTCCTTAGAAAGACTACTAGTTCCTGAAGTCAGGAGGACCTGAGTTCAAATTCGGCCTCAGACACTTAATACTTCCTAGCTGAGTGGCCCTGGGCAAGTCACTTAACTTTTGACTCAATTAAAAAAAAAAAACCAACCAAACAAACAAACAAACAAAAATCTCACTGAACGAGGACAAGGAACTGATCCCAAAATTGAATAAGAGGAGGAAAAATGGGCTGGACTGCATCTGGAAAATTGGGCAATGCTTTTAATAAACTCATGATCTTCCCTGGGGGGGGGGAAAGGACTTTATTTTTAAGACACATATTCTTCTGGTATTGTTGTATACAGGAGTCTCCAAATACCAGTCTTCAACGAATTAAAAGTTGCAAGACATGGAGAGACATGGTAGACACATAAGTATTCCATTATATGTTACCAGTGAAGAATTGTTCAAACAAAGCAGTTAAAAGATATCATCAGAAAAGTGTGTTACTAAAAGAGAAGTGAACTGATTATATAGTAAGAACAAGAGATAAACAGTGATCACTCATCTGCTCCTGTGCATGTCTGCAATAGCAGAAGATCTTCAGCACTACCCACTGTCCTTGTGGGAAGACATGAACAAGGGTAGCATAGAATAGGTTATGATCTACACCAGTGAAGGGAGTCCTCATATCAACAAGATCACAAGTGCAGCGAATTATTTGTAAGGTATTTCTAAGCACTGATGATACAAAATGAAACACTCCCTGCTTCAGGGAACTTATATTTTCATTGGTAGCAATGGGATGTGGGATCTTTCAAGATATTTTTCCTTTCCATAAGAGTTAGCAAGGAAGAGCTATTTATTTTTTGAACATATTCTCTTAATACTGCAAGGGAAATTTCCTGTCACCTTAGCAACAATAAGGTGCCATGCTTTACCCACACTGCTGCCAGGTAAAAGCCATATTCATGTAGCTCTATTTTTATGAAACAAAGGTATCTCATTCTCACCTTCTGTTCTGAGCTGCCAGGTTCTCTTTGCAAATTTTCCACCAGGGCTACTGCCTCTTCTCCACTCTCTGGATGCTGTTCTCTAACCCACGACTGGATTTCTCTAGGAAGAACAGTCAGGAACTGCTCCAGCACCAGCAGCTCTAGAATCTGTTCTTTGGTGCACTTCTCTGGTCTCAACCACTGACGACAGAGTTCTCGGAGTTGGTTCAAAGCTTCACGTGGTCCTGCTGCCTCCTGGTATCTGAACTGCCAGAACTGCTGACAGGAAGCCTCAGGACCGTGGTCACTTCCAGGAAGGAAAGATCCCTGATGCCAATGGGACTCATCTTCCAGTTTCACTACAAGGAATCCATCTTGTGTTTGAGGAGCCCAGGTCTGAGGGTCTAAAACAACTGCCATTGTCCAGTTAAAGAAGAGGTTTTGTTCTTATGGTTGGATCTCTCTCTCTCTCTCTCTTTTTTTTTTCCTGGCAAGCTAACTCTTGTCTCTGGCTAGGGACCACTGAGTGGAACTCTTCCAGAAGGCTCTAGGTATAGAGAGAAACAACAATACCATCAATAGACGTTACCTGAGAGATATTAATCCATCCATCCTAGTAACATAAAATATCTCCTTGTTTATTCCTTTCCCAGGCCTCTTTAACAGAGAAAGGTCTATGCCTATCTACCCTTCCATCAGGATAGCACTACAACTTCGGGCCCACAACAATGTTGGGAGGACATACGAGGCAGTACCACGGCCAGTAGCAGCTCCTGAGCTGGGAAAGGGTTTTAGGAAAGGGAGGATGGTTGTTTTCCCCATTATTCTCCATCCCCTGTTCTCCCCGGGCCCCGAGGTTTTTGGCCGAGCCAATGAACCCTAGATCTTTAGTGATGGAAGGCGCTTTTGGGAAGAGCGCAATCCCCGCCTTTTACAGGTAAGAAAAATTTGTGGAGAGAAGTCAAGTGATTTGTTAAGGTCCTACAAATAAACTAATGGCATAAAAAGAGCTCTGGTTTAAACTTGATTAGGGGATTCAAACCCGGGCCTTCTAACAGAACCGTCCCCCGAGTTAACGTGTGCCGCCTTTCACTGGGTGTACTCTTGGGACCGTTTCTTTGTGAGCATCAGTCAACTTAGGGGAAGCGGGAACACACGCAAAACACTCCGGGGCCCACGGACACGCCTCGGCCACAGCACGAACTATGGGGAAAAGAGAGAAGGGGGAGGATTTCCCGGGGCCCGGGAAGTAAGGCTGAGAAGGGACGCTGCCCCTGAGAACCTCCCTCCCCGGCCGGAGAAGTCCACCTCCCATCCCCTCCCTTCGCAGGCCTGAGGGCCTCGGGCAGCGTCCAGCCCTCATAGTCCCGCCCCTTTCCCGTGCTGCTGCCGGAGCCCCGCCCCGCGCGGGAAGGTCTGCTCACTCCCGCGGGACCGCCAGCTCTTCGGGGAGTCCGCGCTCCCCGCGGCCTCCTAGTCCGCCCCTCAGTCGCCTCAGTTTCAGGGTCCGAGCCGACAGACAGACACAACCACAGCTACACAGGAAGCGGAAATGCGGACCCTTCGACCAGGGACCCAGGTTGAGTCAAAGCAACTACGTTTCCCAAAAGCCTCCTCGCGCTCTCCTCGCCCCGCAAGACCAGCCAATGGAAAAAGGGTAACTTAGGGCGCGATTTCTCACGGACCTATCATCGGCGGAGAAGGGTGGGCGCTTCTTACTTCTAGGTTCCCAGTGCTGGGAGGCCGTTTCTTGGACTGGGCCGTTAAGAGTCGTCCGCCACCCCGTGGGCGCGCAAAAGCCCCAAAGCGACGACTCCGGGGCGGGGCCTCGTAGGGGGCGAGGCCGGCCCGACGCGGTCCGGCCCCCCAGTAGAGTCGGGCTTGACTGCAACTGGCCGGGAGAGCAAGCGCGCCCCGCCCAGTAATGATTCCATTCATTCGTTGGACGGCCGCGGCACGGCGCCGGCGACCTGTGAGGACTGCGGGCCCGGGCCCCAACCTGGCCCGAGATGTGAATGCCCGCTGTGCCCGGAGGCAGCCGGCTGGGGGAAACGCCCCCGCCCTGGAGAGCGGACCGCCGCACTGGAACGTCGGCTTCGCCACGAACTCGCGGCGTGACCACGGGCAAGTCGCTCACTTCTCTGGCCTCCTAATGGCCACTGAGGTGTCTTAAATCCTAGGACCCGGGGTGAATGGCTGAGGGGGCGCTGCCGCCCCGGGCAAAGTCCTGCCCCCGCAGCGCGTGTTTGAGCGAGAGAGGAAAAGGGGATTGAGGGCGGATAGCAGAAAGTGACAGGCCGGCCCTGGGCCGAGAGCGCAAGGCCGGGGCTCGGGACACCGAGCGCTCGTCCTGACTGCCGTGGACTTGTGCTCATCCTCCTGAGCCCCGGTCTCCTCATCCAGGCCAAGGGCTCGCGGGGCGCTGCCTCTGCTTCCCACAAGCCAGTGGTCCATGAGAGAGAGGATGCGAAAGCATTAACTCAAACAAGTGAAGCCATAATTACCGGGAGATGAGAAGTTGGACGGCTCTTTTTTTTTTTTTTTTTTTTTCTTTTCTCCTCTCATTTCTGTGCACTTAAAGGGAGGCACGTGACTATCGTTCCTCTCCTCTGAACCTAGAAGTTGTCTTGCAGACCGCGAGTGACTTCCTCCTTCACTGGGAATGCGCAGGGTTGGATTCGGGGTCTCTAATCCGCTTCCATTCTGAATCTTGCGGAGTCCTTTTTTATGGAAGCGGACACTGGACAGAACATCAGGTGCTATGCGGTCCAGTGATGGGCACACCTAGCAGAGAAAACCACGGCACTATATATACATCCTCCGCCTGGCTCAGGTTTCTCCTTTTGGAACTTGTGACTAAGATTTCTATGAGTTCTATGGATGGACGGGATGCAGCCTTTGAATTCTAAGGTCTTTGCTATGTAAAACCAACATCTGTATGTAGTGCATGTTTAATAGAAGAAACAGCGCTGGGTTCTGTCTTTCCCCGGGTCATTCAGCCTTTTTTGGTGCATGGGCACCTGGGGTCTTCTGAAGTCTTAAAGAAAATGGGAATTGTGATAGAGAACAGTCAAACGTGGAGACTATAGATTCCCACACAATTCATGTCCGCATTCATCCTCTATCTTCAGGGAAAAGGATAGATGCGATTTCTAAAGTTATGTTTTGAAGCATAATACCCGAGACATTGGGTTCTTTCTGTGTTTGTATAGATTGGCCTTTTAAACAGAGTGAGCTTAAAAAGTGAACTGCAATTTCCTTACCCCAAAGGATGCTTCTCAACAAAACCTTGACAATTCATCTTTGTAGAACATAACTTACCTGCTCCCAGCTACTAGGTATTTATGGAGACTAGATATCCCAATGATCACTAATTGTCAATGGGGGTTTATTTGGAAGAAAACATCCCTCTAGTCTCTCTGCTATTAAGTAAGAATAGCTGAAGCAGTAGGAGGCAGCTAGAAAGGCAGATTCAACAAAAAGTTTTGATATGGGTCAAGAAGGAGCTGTGTGAAAGACTGAGAATTCACAGATTCATTAGAACCATGAAGTGATTTGGAGACACTATATATGGCAGTATGTAAAATGGAATAAAAAACTCAATTTGTTTAGATTTAATGATTTTGTTATTAAAGCAGTTTGGCAAATATGCTCTTCTTTAAGAGGGACTAATGGGATGTTCCTCTAGTTCTTATTTGTTGTCAAAGAACAATCTTTGGGATGCACTATATCTTAGTTGAAAATATGTTGATGAAGATAAAATATAAGAGTGAAACCTTATAAGCATAAGCTATGGAGCATAGTTTTGACAGAACTGTGGATAAACCTGTTAAAAAACCTGTCAGAAAACTAAAATTGACAGATTAAATTAAGCAGACTTATGCTTCAGTTAATATTTCATGCTTTTTATGCTTTCTTACTGATTTAGTACTATAACTAATTCATTTTATGTGCAATTATTTTATAATTTGTTTATAAATATGCAAGTTAAGTTCTGGTTAAGAAATCTCCATTTCCAATTATATGTAAAGTATCCAGGCCAGTAAGTTACCACCACCAATATTTGGAAACATTTTTCACCTGACACAATCAACCAGGAGTAATATAAAATGACTTATAATTAAACACTCTTACTAGGACATGCCTCATCTTAAAAACTAATAAAAATGAGGGCAGATTTTCTTAGGAGTACATTTCTTTATAACTATTAGGATTATATTAGATCTATAGATTTAATATAGAGGATTTAGAGCTAAAGTTTAGAGATTACCTAGTTCAATCTTGTCATCTGAAGACTGGTTATTTAAATAAGGTAGAAGAGAAATAAATGCTAAGTACTTATACTGTCAATTACATTTTAAAAATGATAAATGGTCTAAACTGGCCATTAAGAATATGAGTAGGGTGATTGTTTAAGATACATTGTTTCAATGAACCTTTATTTGATTAGTATATTTAGGTCTGAATACATTCACTAAGGCCAGTTACAAAGAATCTAATGTTAAAGTCAGTCAGATGAACAAATATTGAGGGCCAGCTCTGTCTCACAAAAGCCAAATAAATCACACTTTAAAGAAAAGGTATTTTTAAAAACCCAAATCAATTTTCAGGATATAATTTTAAATTGTAGCTGAAGATGAAATAATGACAAATGAAGTATGCATTATCTAAGGGAATGAACATTTCTGTTACATGATCAGACAGCTAAAGAAAGTTTGTTTCCTGTCCTTGAACATTTTTTTTTCCTGCTGCTTAAAAGCTATTAAGAGAACAATCAACCAATAAATATCGATCACTTATTTTGTGCAAGGCACTATGTAGGGCTCTGGAATAGCTATGACTGAACATACTCTCCATTTGTTCCAACTGCCCAGCTAGTTCCACGAGTTGGGGCTACAATAGGCTTGGTGAAATCCTATATACAACAGAGGGTCCCAAAACTTTCTTTGAACTGGAACTATCTTTTATTTCTCTGAGGTATAGTGAAATCATTTTTAGGGGGAGAGAGGAAAGGTTGCAGAAGAATGTTAATAAAGTCTCTGAACTTGGGAGTGGGATGAAGCAGTTTGACAATTCAAATACTCAAGGAGATAAATACCAACTGTCTTTCTCATTCTATCAGGCCTCTGGCAAACTATCACAGGTTGGACAATTGTGACTGGCAGTAGTGACAACTGTTGTGACAACTGTTGTGACAACTGGCTTGGTTTATTAGGTAGACTTCAGTCCTAATCCACTGAGTGGGACTTCCTAATATAGAAACACATGATTTTGAACCACACAAGTTAAAGGACTGAGTCAGCAGAGGGACAGGAATATTTTATTAAAAGAATGAAGGACCATGGGACCTAAAAATTCATCTTGAGTCCAGGTTCCATGGGCAGAGGGAGGAGACAGCTTCTTAATTCCCAGAAATACCTTCTCTGCCTGTCTTCTGCCCCACTAATAACCCCCTTCAGCTGTTCTCCCACCATCTTCACTGTTGAAAGAATCAGGGACTACAGGCACAAAGCCATAGCAGTGTCAAACAGAAATGAGCACAAGCCATAGAATGACCTCCCACAAGGGTCTAAGACTCAGACCAGATGACATGAACACCAGTACTTCTTTAGAAATAAGTTTTTAGTATGCAATATACTACTTGATAGACTGCTAGAGCTGGATATACAAGAGAAATAATCTATAGAGAAATACAAGTGCATAGAATGAGTTTCTATAAAATGATTATAGGGCTATGTATCTGTGTGTAGTGTTAAGTGGGGAAAAAAAAGTTTCCTCCAGCAGTGAACTGTCTCCCACTATATGAGGAAGAAAATTATTAATCACCAATAGTAGAAGTTACCAGGTCTCAACTAGGCCTCTACCTCTGGAGATAAATATTCTCAACAACAAATTCTATTTCCCCAGTGTAGCTTTCTTACTCTGATAGGGCTACTACATGATTAGCTTAATGGACAACTGTTAAATTCACTTCAGTTAATAAATTTCAAGATCTGGGAGGCCCAGCCCCTATCAGTGGATTGCAGCTCAGTTTTCAGTTACAGCTTTCTCTGTGCTCCTGGCATATTACAGAAACAAAAAAGGGCTATCTATTCCTCCTTTCTCCATTACAAGGCAGTATTGCCCTATCTAATATCTTTGATCTTAGAAGCATAGCCTAAAATACTTAATCCAAGAAGAAAATATTTAGTGGCAGCACAACAGAATGGAATGAAGGCACCGTAGCAACAACAAGCTGGGGGAAAGAAAAAGCATTCATTTGAATCTCTGGACTTTTTCTGAGCAATCTGACCCATTTTGCAGATGTTTTTTTTTCCCTCACAAGTGGAAATAGTCTCCCTATTTTACCAAGGGGAAAATCTTAGGCACAAGGAAGCAGACAGGGATTTAAGCAGTGAATTGCTGGCAGAACCAGATACATGATTCATATTGCCTGACTTTCCTGTCTTGTTTCTTTTAAGCTCTTCAAACTACAAGGTAGCAAATACCAGGATGAGCAATGTTAAGATTTTGGCAAAAAGTTCTATAGGACTTTAAAGTGAGTAGACCTCTCAATGGGATGTTAGATACAATTTTTTTGTTAGAACTACTCCTTTAGGATGCTTGTGGCTTTCCTCTTATCAGTTTCCTGACAGCAAACTTTTCCCATACTTGCTACATCAATAGAGCTTCTCTTTCATGTGAGTTCTCTGATGTGTAATAAAATTGGAACTATTACTAAAGCCTTTCCCACATTCTGGACACTTGTAGGGCTTTTCTCCTGTGTGTATTCTTTGATGTATGATAAGAACAGAATTCCAACTAAAGCCTTTCCCACATTCGGGACATCTATAAGGTTTGTCCCCTAGATGAGCTCTCTGGTGCATGACAAGGATTGATCCCCGGCTGAAGCTTTTTCCACACATGAGGCATTTATATGGCTTCTCTCCTGTGTGAGTTCTCTGATGGACCACAAGTTGTGATCGCTGGCTGAAACATTTCCCACACTCAGAGCACTTATAGGGCTTCTCTCCTGTGTGGATTCTCTGGTGTTTAATAAGGTTGGAACTCCAGCTAAAGCTTTCCCCACATGTCAGACATTCATAGGGTTTCTCTCCTGTGTGCATTCCTTGATGGGCAATCAAACTAGAACTCTGGCTGAAACTTTTCCCACACTCACCACATTTATAGGGCTTCTCCACCATGTGGGTTCTTCGGTGTGTGGCCAGATTTGAGCTCCGGCTAAAGCTTTTTCCACATTCGTTGCACTGATAGGGCTTTTCTCCTGTATGAGTTCTTCGGTGTGTAATAAGGGCTGAGCTCTGACTGAATCTTTGTCCACAGTCAGTACATTTATATGGTTTCTCTCCTGTGTGGATTCTCTGGTGCCTAATTAAGTTAGAGTTGTAACTAAAGCTTTCACCACACTCTTTACATTCATAGGGTTTCTCTCCAGTGTGAATTCCCTGGTGTGTATTAAGGCTAGAACGGTTACCAAAGCTCTTTCCACACTCCAGGCATGAATATGGTTTTTCTCCTGTGTGGGTTCGCTGATGAGCAATAAGATTGGGACTTCTGCTGAAACTTTTCCCACACTCAGCACACTGGAAGGGTTTTTCCCCTGTGTGGATTCTCTGGTGTGTTATTAGGTTTGCACTCCGGCTAAAACTTTTCCCACAATCTCTGCATTTATAAGGTTTCTCCCCAGTATGAGTTGTTTGGTGTCTACTAAAGTTTGAGCCATCACTAAAGCTTTTTCCACATTCATCACATTTATAGTATTTCTCTCCTGTATGGGTCCTCTCATGTGTAATAAGATGTGATTTTCGACTGAAGGTTTTCCCACACTGAGGGCATTCATAGGGCTTCTCACCTAAATAGGTACCCTGAAGGCCTATGAATTGTCCTATTTCCCTGTCCTGTGAAATAGTTTCCCCATATTTCTCTACTTGGAAATTTCCCTGAGGCCTTTCTAACCCAAAGTCTCTCTCAAAGTCACTTCCCCAAGCAGAATGCTGAATGCCTTCCCCTTCAGGCCTTTCTGATAACATCATATTTTCTTCCACTGTTTCAAACATTTCTTGATTTGAATTCTCTTCATTTTCACTCTGGATCTCAAAATCTAAAAGGACCAAGAAAAAACATGTTTAAAAAACAATTTCTTTCATTGAAAAAGGAAACAAACTTAAAAAAAAAAAAAAAAAAAAAAAAAGGAAAGGCTAAAATTAAATTTCTGATGATAATTTAAAAGGTTTGAGAGTTCAAGAAGTTGAATCTCTGCTTTATTTCCTTTAAGCTACTTGTCCAACTATCCTCACAACCATCTCACCTGAGTAGAAATGACTGTATCAGAATCTTCCTTTTTTTCCCAAAGCTTAGAAATATTGGTACATGGTTCTAATTTTTTCTTCAGCTGAAAAGTGAAATCAGGTTTAGAATTTGGGAATCTGATCACCAGGAAGCAAACAGGGTACACAAACTTTTTGTTGGTTCCATAGATAAAATCCTAAGATTGATACTGGAGTACTAGGCATATTTACATTTTAATTTAATATCTATTTAAGGTCTACCATTATTTACCTGGCATTTTAACAACATATGAGATGATCAAGTCATCACAACCAGGTCCCTAAAGCATTTGCATAGTTTACTAGGTTCTTGGTTAAAATTTAAAAAAAAGTAATCTGTAGGACAGGGTAAAAAGATTCTTGAAATATTTTGGTCTCATAACCATAGATTATAGATGGGGTAAAGGGAAATCTTGTTTCAATTTATCCATGAGGTAAACAAAGGGCAGAAAACCCGGGCAGTCTTAAAAACATTACATCTGTGAGGACCTCAACATTCTTTGGGGTTCAAGAAACAGAGCAGGCAGTTTCTTAACCTCAATTGCAATTATGGTTCTCTTTTGAAAGGCCAAAGTCTGGTGCTTATTTTGCTGATGGTGTCTTAAGTTACAGCTTAGTGCTAGATAGAACTAGTCAGAAGCACAAAATCATTTGAGGACTCATGATAAAAGTCAACAAGTAATAACGTCTCCTGAGCCCAATCCTGTAGAATTAATAATTCAAATAGAAGCAGAAGCCACTAATTCATATATAAAAATCTTTGTGGGTTATATATAGGCTTAGTTTTAAAATGTAATGTTATTTATCTCTTATCATTCTTGTTTATTTTGTTAAATATGTCCTAATCACATTTTAATTTGGTTCAGACTATACTTGGGAATGTTAAAGACCACATATGACTGAGTGACTGACAACTGTTATAGCAGATACAAAGAATATAGAAGACACAATTCCTGTTAGATCTTATAGTCTGGTTGGAGAGAAAAGGGGAAATTATGCAAACACATATGTGAGCACACACATATTTAAAATAATATAATCATGTTAAGTAAAGGACATTGTAGTATCTAGTGCAATGCTAATACAGCTTATGAATGTCTTGGGAATGCAAAGAAAGGCTATCTCTATATGGACTGGAGGAGTGATGGAAGGTTTTAGGAAAGATAGGCTTTGGGGTGGGTCTTGAAAGAAGTAAATGTTATAGGAAGTACTGGGGAAGGAGAGTAGGGGACATAAGTGACAGGGATAGAAATAAGAGAAATAAAGTTGGAAGTGAACACCCTAAGAATGGAGGAAATGTATGGAAATTAAGAGAAATCATGTTATTATGCCTAAGGGGAATAAAGTTGGCTAAGGGCTAGGGGTGAGTATGGTCTAAGAAAGAAGCCAGTCCAAGCTCAAGATAGAGGAAGAGGGATTCTCAGTGGAATGTGCAATAACCTTGCTTGCTCCATGTTAAAAATGTATTATTGTAAGCATGCTATTTCAAGGATAAAAGGGATATGACCCAGAAAGGACAAATGGGGGTTATTTATCCTTGAAGGTGACATACAAGATATACAAGATATCTAAGGGAAGACACAACAGGAAAAGAGCCTCATGGAAGACCCCAAGAATGCATGGTAATCAGGAAGAACCTGGATAAAAAAAAAACAAAAACCTGGGAATGAACTGAGGCAATGATCTGAAGGTGCGATAGGACAGCAGAGCAACCCCTCACTCCCACTGGGTCTTGGACTGGGCAGGTACAAGGCTATGGATACTGTAGAAAACAACAGACATCCAATATCTGGAACTGATGCTTGAATGACATTTGGGGAATGGTAAGGGAAAAGTTATGTCTGTGAACATCTTGGGAATGGGAGGAAAATGAGATGTGGCTTCATGAGTATGGTCCTGTATCCAGAGGAGATGTGGGACTTGAATGCATGTACAACAAGTGCATTCCCCACATCTTTCATCTGGAACCATACAGGCTTAATAAAGTACTTAGATAAATTCAGGTTTGCTTTATGTTGTTCTGTGAACCTGACAAGCCACATTTAGAGGGAAGGTAGGAATAATAAATAGGAAGGTTCATGCTGGAAACTAATGGGAGATAAAGTTAAACTGATAAGATGAGACTAAATCATATATTTCCAACAAGTCATTGAATATTTACTGAGCACTGTATTAGGTACTTCAGGGATAGAGAGATGCATAAGATACTTCAAAAAGGTTTAAATGTAGTAGAGGGACTATGGGAAGAATAAATACAAAAATAATTTTAACTCCAGGCTGAGGAGCTAAGTTTAATTTTATAATGCTAGATAATAATGTTCTGTAGGAATGTATTGAAAGTTTTTAAGAAAACTTAATTTGGCATCAGGAAACAGAGACTGAAGCCAAAAAGAACAATTATTCAATAATATAGGGTGGTGGCAAGAGTTTTAGAAAAGAAATAGAAAAATCTTAGAGATATTTCAGAGCAGTATTTTAGTGACTAACTAGATATGGTCAAAAATGAATGATTTAAAAATGGCCACTGACTAAAAGTTGGAGAGGGAGACAGATTTAGAGAGAAGAATTGAATTTTATTCCAAATATATTTGAGCTGAGCTAATTGTGGGAAATTAACATGGAAAGAGATGTCCTATAGGAAGCCAAAACTACATGACTAGAAGTTGGATAGGAGAGGTCAGTGGTAGACATATGAATTAGGAGTTTACAAAGACCTCAAAGTTCAAGCATAACTCTTGTTGAGTTCTCTAAGGGAGTAAGAAAAAAGAAAAACTAAGGACTGAAAGATGGTGGACATCCATAGGTATTGTGCAAAAGAATTAAGCAAAGACAAAATAGGAGAAGGAGAGAAGGTAAGATAAATGCTGCAAGTAATAGAGTTCCCTCTGCAACATATATAACAACTGGCCCTCCAACCTTTGCCTGATGATTATTTGTATACCTTACAGAGGAGTTTTTTTTTTTAGGTACAGGCTGTACCAAACGGCCTCTGAAATCCCTTTCAATTCTGAGCTTCTAGGCTTCTGAACTGTAAATATGATTAATTTTTATTTAAAGTTTTATTAGAGGGAAAGTTATCATTTATGTGAAACATGCCTATAATTGCATATTTAGTAAAACCAAGCCATTTTCCCTGATGTCTAGTCTTCAAATTTTGAAGACTTCTAAGAAACATTAGTTTGTACAAAAGTTTTGTCTATCACTTGCTAAAACAATATATGGAAAATAAAGTGATCTGACAGAAAATTACACAAAGAATAAGGAACAACAGAAATAATCACAAAGCAATTTCTTGAAACCAGGCTTTTCTCAATTCTCTAGGAAGCTCCTTACTCCAAACAAAACTGAGCTGTCTTTAAATTAAATTAAATAAAAAATTATACTTTTTTTCTCTGAAAATGGTAAAAATTTAGAAGGGACAATAATATCTGACTTTTTAAAAAATTGCCAAATTGTGTTTTGTGAAAAACTATACAAGTTTGTTACCTCAGATGTTGAATATATGTGACTATTGCTTCTGAATCAATCTTTGAAAGATGAATTACATTAAGAATCAAAAAAAATTACATATTTATCAGCATAGAAGGAAACAAGTAGAAAAATCTTTAAAAATGAAAATGGTCCACAGTGCTATATAGCAGTGGGGTCAAGATGAATGAGAAAGGGCTGATATATCGGAACAGGAAATCTTGGGATCAGAGTGGGGAAAATTTCATTACAATATTGAAGCCAGATGCAAGATTACAATAGGTCAATGAAGGAATGAAAATAGTAGGTAGAAACTACTCCCTGAAAGAATTTGGTAGCAAAAGGGGAGAAATGAGATAGTAGATTTTTTTCTAAAGGTATATAAATATTGCCTCTACAATTGAAGACTGTGAATGGAGGAAAGAAGTGGGAGAGGAAGGAAGAAATAGGATTCTGAGCACAGCTGAAGGATTTGGCTTTAGAAAGGAAGACAAATAGGTCTTCCTCTGAAAAACAGGGAACATTTAAAAAATTATGGAAATTTTTAAAATGGTTATTAAAATGGCAGTTAGATGGATCAGGTTGATCCATAGGTGTGTGTGTATGTGTGTGCGTGAAATAGTACAAAATTTTTTAAAAGCACAACAAACTGTATGGACATAGATTACTAATTACAGAACTACATAGGAAGTGCATATGAATCCTGATAAGGGTTGGGAAAGAATCTGGAGTGAGGTAAATAATTAGCATTCTTTTTATTTATATGCTAAGTCTAAAATGAAGAATGAAGGTAAGAAAGAGAGAACAAATATGTTAGGAAATAAAAGGCTAGCTTCTCAGCTATGGTAACAAACATGCAAGGAGAACATAAAGGTCAAAAGACTATTAAATAACTAGGAAGGACAAGTGGTAGTCTAGTTTTATAGTTATACACTTTTCAGTAGTACTCAAAGCTTAAGAGAAGGAAGAGAAAAAGTTAAGGTAATAGCATGTTGGGTATTAGTCAGGATCAGTGGAAAGTCAGAGGGGAACAGTTTAGTCCTAGAGAGGGAAACACTCAAATAACTAACAGTGGAATAAATCTGTGGCAGAGGAGGGGTCTAGTCCGGAAGAGACTAATATCCAGATAAGAACTTGGGAGAGAGAAGAAAGAACTAGATTGGGAGATCTCTGAGGTGAAATGATATCTTGTGATAAGTCAGGCCAAAACATGGTCATGTTTCTGAGCTGCTTAAAGTCAAGTGGAAAGGGAAGTGAGCTATCACTCATTTAATTCTATTAAATGTGCTACCCAGAACAAAAAGAGGGAAAGCAAATTATCTTGGGCTATGCATGTTAATCTGTTTTATTTAATCAGCACTCTTCAAAAGTAAATATAAAGAGCTGAATCTAAGGGAACATTAGCTCCAAAGCAAAATTAAGACTAGAAGCCAAACTTGAATCCTACTAAAATGCTGTTCTCCTGCATTAACAAAACAAAACAAAACAGTTATTAGTAGCTGACATACCTTTTCTATTGGTTCCTGACTAAACTGGATTTAGGTGCCACAAACCTCTCTGCTACACAATGAGATATTGTTTGGGTCATCTTTTCATTAAATTATTTCATATTTGTTGGTCAGTATTTATCTGAGTAGAAAATAGCATAAAATGTTCTTAATAAAATTAAATTTCAAGTCTAATCCCATTTGAATCTAAAAAAGGCTAAAATATAAAAATGTAAACTTTAGGAACCTAATATCTCTAGCCTGTAAACTAGTATCTAGCATTTCTAAAAGCCAAGGATCTATAACTTTTTTCTTTGTTTTTTTTTTTTTCTCTCAAGTCTTCCATAGTAGAGCACCACCATCTTCCTCTGAAGGCAGAAATCTTTTCTCTGTCTATTCTTAGCCATCCGTAGGACTTAATTACCTTCTTCTAGATCTGCTTGCCCCAGTGACTCTAAGAAAATACTGATCTTACCAACAGTGGTTTGATTTTTTTTCTCCCCTTTGACATCTTCCATAATGACCAAAAATTTAGCTGCTTATACTGAAAGGGTGGGACATTAGAGAAGGAAGGAGGAAACTTCTATCTCCTTACAAAAAAGTTACATTTTATAAAAACTGGTTACTAAGAAATTATCTGGGCAACTTTTTAATCTGTGTTTTAAGTTCTAGTTGGCCCTCAATTTCTTTGGGGTTTTTTTAGGTGCATTCCTTATCGTTTATAGCTACATTGGCAACAAAGATAAACACACACACACACACACACACACACACACACACACACACACACACACGAGAATAAGTGCTTAATGAATACTCATTGGCTGATTGACAAATAATATTGCCCTCAAATCCACACTCTTGGAACTAAGAACAGGGAAAAAACTTTTGTGCACTATAAAGTTTGAAAATTATACCAATTTTTGAGGTTTCTTTGTAACATCATAGGACCATGGATTTAGAGCTAAAAGGGATTTGGTTGACTGTCTAGTCCTATCTTGTTTCAAATGAAAAAACTTAACGGCTACAGAGAAGGGTGTGCCCAAGTTCACATGGTAAATGGCAGAGCTGAGATTTGCAACTAAGTCCTCTGTTTCAACTTGACATCATAAAATAAAGATAAATATACCATGACAGATATAATGATTGGCAATTAAAAAATATGTGCACTAGGAAAATAATCTTTTTAAAAAATCAAGGGTGTCATTCTGTTTTGTGTTATAGGCTACTAAATGCCTTGCCTACCTCAAGTTCTCTTGAACTACTTGGCTTACTACTATTGTTGACCTATTCTCTTATCTGTAGTTTGCCTTTCCATCCTCCCAATGTGGGAACCAAAATCCTGGTGCAGTAGAGAGAGGATGTAGATCTGAATCCTGCAAGGCATTTACTTTTAACATGAAGCTCAGTTTCCTCATCTGTAAAATTAAAGCATGGATGTGATAATTTAAGATTCCTTCTAGTTTTAAAATCTTTGACTTCCTGATTTTCACTCTTTGCTCTGACTAGGAATCTACTGTGTTTAAATATGTAATTTCAAGAATCCTTTTCTACTCACCAGGGCTGCACTTAACCCTTTATTGACATACAATGTTTACACTGTGTTCAACTGTCTGTTTATATCTGCGTAAATGACTAGAAAAGGTAGACTATTTTGCAGAGTGCCTAATACAAAATGTCCTTTGATGAATACTATTAATGATCAGGAAGATGATGATCTGATTCAGCTCAAGAGCTTTGAAAAAATCAGATTTCCTGGGGGCAGCTAAGTGGCGCAGTGCATCAACCCTGAACTCAGGAGGACCGGAGTTCAAATCTGGTCTCAGACATTTAACACTTCCTAGCTGTGTGACCCTGGGCAAGTCACTTAACCCCAGCCTCAGAAAAAGGAAAAAAGAAAAAAGAAAAATCAGACTTCCTGAATAAGCAGTACCTATTCTTAGGCAAGAAGAGCAATTAAAATTATTAAAGCTCTAACGATAGACTTAATAATGTTAAGACTCATTATTTGCTAGTTTTAGGTATAAGAGGTTTTGCTGTGGTTAAATTCCTCTGGTATCCAAAAATAAATGGAAAGGTATTTGATTCCTCCATATTAAAATTTGACATATCTTATAGTAAGGTACATCATAGTAAGTGATCCAGATATGACTTACATTTTCAGTGAATACTTCAGATTCAGTATTCAGTGAATACTTTCAGTGAATTATTCAGATTAGTAAAATGAAAATAGGAATGTAAAACCAATTCTGATTTGAGAATGTGGTAATTTTTCCTTCTCTGGGGGAACTGAAGCCAGGGCTAATTATCAGTCAATACACATGCAACACATACTTATTTTAAATATTGCTACTCTGAACATGTCAAATGCCATTTTTTACTGTATCTAGGGATGAAATTTCATGTGGGAACACAGTTTGAAAAAAAAAACCTATTAAATATTTGCAGAGAAAATAAATTTTTACCATGTGACACGACATTCCGATAATTCTCCCGCATCACACCACTACAGAGGTTCTTCGAAACAGCATCTAGACCTTCTTGCTCCTCTTGGGTGGGAGAAACTTCCCCATCTTTAAATGTCCCCGGCCCCTGAAACAAGAATACCATTTACTATTATCTGCTGCCTCAAGAATAATTCACCTACAAAGATATCAAAACTTCCAAACAATATTCAAATAGAGCTGCTCTGCCTCCAAAAAATTGGAGTCATGGAATTGGCTCTGGAGTCATGGAATTCCAATGCTGGCAAAGGAGAAGCCTGGAAAACAGAATAGCTGGCTGGAAAAAATACTCATTTACCCTAGAATAAGAATTTAAAGGTTTTCCAGATAAAATTGTTTTGACAGGGTTATCTTAGTATGGAAAAAAACAAAAAAACAAAAAAACCCAGCTTTATCAAAGAAGATAATGGATGAGCCACAAGTAAGCAGCACTAATACTAAGGGAATAGAAGGACTCCAAACTTACCTGAACCCTGGTCATAAGGAGTGCATCCTCTATAACCTGGTCTTCAGTACTGTCCTCCTCAGAAAAAGCTGGAACACGTGCAATAGAGAGAGCTAAAAGAGGAGAAGGTAAGGACATTAGAGGCCAAACTCATTCTCATTCCTCTGTCTCAGAGCCCATTAAGAATTAGGAAATTATTTTTTAAAAAAGAATTGATAAATTATTTAACTGGTTCTATACAGAGATGTTTTGACTATAGAAAAGGGCTGGTAATATTTCTAATGAGGATGGGAAAGTAGGAGCTGCTTTAGTCACAAATCCATACTGCTTAGGGAAAGGGTCTTCAGATTACCCATTTGTTCAGGGGTCCTCCTAGTCAGGAAAACCACTTCAGCAGCAGCAGCAGCAATAAGACTTAAGTTTTTAACCCCAAAAGTTCATTTTGATGCAGGCACAAGAGAAATAAAAATAGGGCCTAGCATTTGTTAGTCTCTACTCCTATACTTTGGAATTTTGGTTTCCATACAAGCAATAAGGAATTATGTTCATTTAAGCCAATATTTAAATAGCATCTATGATATCTATACAGAGTTTTACTCCAGTGTTAAAAGATCAGTAATCTTAGAGTCTCTAGTATATAAAACACAAGTTCTGGCAGGTTTTTACCACGATGGAGAAATTTCGAGTATGGTCCAGGCAATAACTGTGTAACTTTCCAAGGATTAGCCTGTGTAGAGAGTCTCTACACTATAAGCTGTCATTTGGTGATGAATACCAAATACTCCTTAGTCCAATGGGCATCTCTCCTGCTTGCAGTGAGGTCAAAGTTCCTCAAAAAAGGGAGTAAGGGAACTACAAATCATGTTTTTTAGACCCCCATTAAACATTAACTTAGCCATTAGTTGTCTCTATATGAAATCTCTGATCCAGAGAACAACAAACATGCTACAGTAGGAACTAACATCAACTTTGATATTTTTTCTATAAATGAAAGCACAAGACCAAAAAAAAAAAAAAAAGTGGAGAGAGAAAAAGATAATGGCATAAATTAGAACTATTAAAAAAATTCAACAATGTAAACCAACTGCCATTATGTGAAGATTTTGGCCAATAAGCTGTCTCCTTTGCCAGAGTTATCCCAAGAACTAAGAAGAACTAACTTACTAGAAGGATAGCAAATAGATGAAAAAACAAATGAAAAAGCATAAAAATAAACGTTTCACCATCAAGAATGGAACTATGATGTACAAATTCTACCATCACAATACATAGTATGCTATCCAAGGAAATGGAAACAGTGCAGAAATCAAAAATAGGAAAGACTGCTAGGAATTATTAAAGATACACTGAGAGAAGGGTGGTGTTTAAGGCAACATAAATGAAGGAATACACCAAAGATGTGGGGAAACAAAGTCAATCAAGAGAATAGCAATAACTGCAGGCTCCTATGTCTATTTTCCTACCTGTGTAGAATTTTGTAAAAATAATCCAGATGGATATCAAGTACCTCCATGGAGAAAGTATAAGAAGGGGATAGGTAAGTATTGACTATTTGTTTTACAAATGAAGTTCACCTAGAACTTTGACTCTTTAGAAAAAAAAATAATGGGGGCAGCTAGGTGGTTCAGTAGATAGAACACCAGCCCTGAAGTCAGGAGGACTTGAATTCAAATTTATTCTAAGACACTTAACAATTCCTAGCTGTGTGACCCTGGGCAAGTCACTTAACCCCAATTACCTCAGCAAAAAAAAGAGAAACAAAATAATGTTCTAAGATTCCAAACCATACAATATCACTGAGAGAATGTTTGTATTGTTTTAAAGTCTAAAATTAAGGGTTGCCTAAGAATTGTTAAAAGTACTGCACAATTTCACACCCCAGATAGCCTGCTTGTCTTTTTGCTAAATTATGTACTCAGTTATTCTCTTGAAAGAGACTCTTGCCTTCTTAGTCTATCACCAATCTTGTCCTGTCAAGCTCGTAGTTTTATTTTACTTTATTTTTTTCCTGAGGCTGGGGTTAAGTGACTTGCCCAGGGTCACACAGCTAGGAAGTGTTAAGTGTCTGAGACCAGATTTGAACTCCGGTCCTCCTGAATTCAAGGCTGGTGCTCTATCCACTGCACCACCTAGCTGCCCCCAAGCTCTAGTTTTAGATGACTCCCACCATCTGTGGGCCTTTCCTCTTCACACACTGCTGAATGACGCTGGAGAAGATCAGGAAACTACTGACTGGGTTCACTACAAATTTGTTACATATTCTCAACTGATATTCAATGCAGCAAAGCAATCTTACATAGCCCTAGGAAACTACTGATTGTGTTCACCACAAATATGTTAACATATCTCAACTGAGTATTCACTGCAGCAAAGCAATCCTACATATTCCTACTCAATTCATTATCCCATTCACCACAGTAGTTTTCTAAAACCTTCAAGCCTCCTCTGGACCCACCTCTGGACCCTCCTTTCTTCCACCCTATCAGCTGAAAACTTTGTCTCATATTTCACTGAAAAAATTTAGGTCATTTGCCAAGAGCTCCCTTTTCTTGCCCTCCTTAGCTCATATTACTTGGGTGCCTTCTCTTCTGTCTCACATGAAGAAGTCCTTTCTCCTTGTTAAACCAAATCCCTCTATATCCATAAATAATTCCATTCCTTAGCATCTTCTCCAGAAAGTAGCTTCCTTTACCAGCCCCCTGCTCTCCCTTATCTTCAGCCTCTTCATGTTTACTAGCCACTTTCTTATTGCCCCCAAATAAGTCTATATCTCCCTCTTCCTCAAAAAATTATCACTTGATCTGCTCATCCCTAGTAGCTGTAAAACTATCTCCCTTTCGTGGCTGAACTCTTTAAGGTCGTCTATAACTTGGTGTCTCCACTTCCTTTCTTCTCACTTTTTAACTCTGAGCAGTCTGGCTTCTGACTTAGTCATTTATTTAAGTGAAACAGTTCTTAGTAAAGTCAGCAATGGTTGATAAAATATTTTATCTAATATCTCAGGAGGTAGGTCCTATTATTTTCTCCATTTTACAGTTGAGGACAGAGGCAAAGGGGGTTAGTTGTTCAAGGTCACATAGCTGCTTAAGTGGTCTGAGGTGGGATTTGAACTTGAATCTTCTTGACTCCAGACCTAGCATTTTATCCACTGTGCTATCTAATTGCTTCTATGATAGTTATAGCAGAATAAACTGAATGCTCAATTAGTTATTAACCAATTAGAAAAAGAATCAAACCTAAACCAGCTAATACCATAAAACCTTTCAGCAATTTTGATGGGACCTATTTAAATGAGCTCCCCAAAAAAAAGAGATGAGAAAAGGCCTAGATTAACCTTGACTTTCATGATTTCTTGCAAAAGTTTAACCTGTATAAAGCAATCACTACAATGAGGAAGCCACAGTTGCCTTGACTAGCATACCCTTGATTTCCTTGCCAAATAGAGATAGCAGCCAAGGTTAGTACCAGTCAATAATACAAATTCATTTGTAAAACACTGTAGGAGGAGCAGGAGAAGGCAGAAGATTAACATACATAAACTGGAGAAGTGAAAACAAGCTAATATATTGATATGAGACCCTACAAATTGTATCCCAAGAGCACTGATGAAGCAGCAGGATGGTAGAAAATGAAACAGATTTATCAGCATTTCAGAAATTCTCTCCAAAGAAAGATGAAATTTAAAAAGAGCAGCTGGGCCACATCAAATTCACATTAAGGATATCCAAGCCAGAGGTAAGACAACCTTGAAAGTATTACAGAATATCTCTCAAGGCATAAGAAACATAAAAGGAATTGGAAAAATCACAATGTTAATCTCTATAAAAATGATAATCAGGACTTTAGTAACTACATGCCCATGTGCCTTCTCTTTCATCTTTATAAAATTGCTATATAAAATGATCTACACACAAATTGAGGAATATCCTTGATGAAATATGTGATGGGATTAGATGTTTAAGTTTTCTGTAATAGATCATATCTTTACAATCACACAAATAACTGAAAGTTTCAGAGAAAATGAATCCCACTCTGATTACAAAATAAAACTTCTTTGATTTGGCATAGCAAAATGTAGCCTTCAAGACTCTTCTTCCAACAAGAAGTTTCTCAATCACATATTAAGATCTTAATACAAGATTCCTTAATAAGTGCATCCACAAAAATAGTGACCCTCTGATTATGAACTTGAAATGAAACTTTAATAAAACAGGGAGAACTAAGCTCACTAAAGATGTTCATTACTGCCATGCAGAATGTCCTGTACAAGGTCCAAATAGAAGAGGGATTCCCAAGGAAGGAAGGAAACAAGTATTTATTAAGCATCAACTATGTGCCAAGCACCATGCTAAATGCCTTACAGATATCTCATTTGAGACCCTATAACAACCTGGGAGGTAGGTGCAATTATCTCCATTTTACAGTTGAAAACACTGAGGCAGATACAAGTTTATGATTTACTTAGTAGTAAGTGGCTAGGCTAGATTAATGAGGTTATCTATGTGTTTCTGTTTATAAAAATGCCATTTGTTTTAAGCATTCAAGTGTCTTCCATGAGATGAGAGGATCTCTGATTTAAAGTTGGAGGATACTTTAAAGACCATATCATCCATCTCTCTTTTTTCATGATTGCTCAAAAGAAACCAAACTTAAGAATCAAAACTAAAGGGATTATTTGTTCAGACTAGGACATGCAGTAGAAAGGCCTGGCCATGAAGCTCAGTACAGATATCTGGGAGAGGCACTAAAAAACTCAAGTCAAGAAACATTAAGTACCTATTATATACCTGGTTTTAAGGTCTAGGGATACAGAAAAAGGCAAAGACAGTCCATACTCTCAAGGAGCTTGCTCACAATCTTAAAGGGGGAAAACATGCAAACAACTACGTATAAACAAGGGGTGTGTGTGTGTGTGTGTGTGTGTGAGAGAGAGAGAGAGAGAAGGAGAGGAGAAGAGAGGGAGGGAGAGAGGGAGGAAGGGAGAGAGGGAGAGAGAGAGAGAGAGGGAGAGGGAGAGAGAGAGAGAGAGAGAGAGAGAGAGAGAGAGAGAGAGAGAGAGAGAGAGAGAGAGAGAGAGAGAAAGAGAGAAAGAGAGAGAGAGAGAGAGAGAGAGAGAGAGAGAGAGAGAGAGAGAGAGAGAAATATATTAGAGGTGCTATCAGAAAGAAGGCATTAACCTTGAGGAAGATAAGGAAAGGGTTCTTACAAAAGGAGGGATTTATCTGTGACTTAAAGCCATGGGAATCAAGCAGGAGAAGAATGAGCATTCTAGGTATTTTCCATTGTCAGGCAATGGTGTATCTCATGGAAGCCACGGAAAGGAGTCTAGTATCAACTGAGGGGAGTTGAGTGTAAAAAACTGTAAGACAGGAAAGTGCCAGGTTATGAAGCCAAACAGAAGAGTTTATATTTGTTCTGGAGGTTATAAGGAGCTCTCGAAGTATTGAATAGGAGATGTGGTCAGATTTGTATTTTAGGAAGGTAACATTGATAGCTTTGTGGAGAATGGACTGGAGTGGCAAGACATGCGACAGGGAGATCAACAGGCTACTGAAATAGTCCAGTGATGAGGTGATAAGAGCCTGCACTGAGTCCTTGGCAGTATCAGAGGAGAGAACCAAGACTGGGTAGAAGCCCAGATATGGGAGGAGTTTTATGATATGTTTATATCAAAGCTGAAAGGTTCACCTGGTCCAATCTGTGCCCAAGAGTTCCTCCAACAATGTCTTCAACAAGTCTTTGTTTGAGTCTCTTCAGCAAGAATAGAACTCATCTCCTTCTAAGTCGGCATATTCCACTCTACTTATCAGCTGTATCTTCTAATCATTTTTTTAATCCTCTTAAGTTTTTCCTTATATCAAGGCCAAATCTACCCTTCTGTAACTGTCAACCACAACTCCCAGTTCTTACTTCTCATTCTAAACAGAACAATCCCCTTCCACACACATCTTCCCATGGCCTGAAAACAGCTATAATTTCCCTTTTTTAAAACTTATCTTCTCCAGGCCAACATTCTCAATTTCTTCAGCTGATTCTTCCAGGACATGTTCTCCAATTTTCTAATCACACTGGTCCCCTTTTCTGGACATGCTCCAGAAAAGTGTTGTTTTGGTGCTCATCATGTCCAGTGTTGCCTGACTCTTTTTGAGGAAAGTATTCACAACATAAAGACTTTTGAGAAGTCTAAAAAAACTCTTAACCTCATTTGTTAAACCTGAACCAGATACTCTGACATACTTTTGTCATTCTCTCTTATGATCACCCCTGTAAGCTGAAGTCACTACATATCAAAGTATGGATTACCGAGTTAGGAGGATCTTGTAAAATTCTTTATGAAATTTGTCTTCTTCATCCTCTCTAATAGAGACTGGTGTACTAGTTGCAAATGTCTTTATAATTTTCCTTTAGCTGACACTCATTATGAACACTTTAACATGAGATGACCCAGTATCCTATTAAAATGACATTTATTATTGCCTTTGGCTACAGGATAACTCAGACAATTCCTTTTCCTCTCCATGAAGAACCTCTGAGCCATCATTCCATTTAGTTGTAACTTTGTCTTATTGCTTAATCAGAAGAAAGGCAATATTGACACAGTTCAGTTCTTCTAATGGTATGTCAATAAATTGGTCATTTAAATATTTCCCAGTATTCTCTGTTCCCTTCTCTGCTACTCCATTACTGTCACCATGGAAGCAAAAGGAAGATGCAGAAGACTGAGGGCCATTTTTCACTGTTCCTTGGGTTATTACTATGTTCAAAGAATTCATTACTAAGTAGTTAATCTACTGAAGTTTCTTTAGATTTAGGTGGATTGGATAGCAAAAAGTTTTATCAGCATTGTAGAAATTGCCAGAAGTTGTGTTCATCAAGCAGGGACTTTAGGAACCTACGTTCATCTCCAAGCCAGGAGAAAGCATAATTGTATTAGCTCTGGGACAATGCATATGTGGGGAAGGAACATGTGAATCTCTAAACAGCTCTATTACAGAAAAAAAGATTTGAATGCAGCTACCTTTAAATGGCTCCCCACCCCCTGAAGTGACCAAAATGTTTTGTTTACTAGAGCTGTGTGACAGAGTGGATAGAGACATCCCCTCCCTCTCCTCAGTCAGGAAGCCCCAGGTTCAAGTCTGACATCTCTGTGTGAATCAAATTAAGCCACTTAACTTCAATATACCAAGCATTCTAAAGCTATCAATTATACAATACTTGGGCACCTGCATTATTAGAGGGAGTTTCCTCACTGACACTTCCCTACACCAAGAAAGTCATATTTGTGGACAAAAATATAAAATAATTACTAATCTTTATCTGATAAAGCTATTAATTGTTGCTCTCATTAATTAAATTACTTTATATGGTAACTTGCATAATGAAAATAAGGTTTCTTTGTTCCCTTTTACTCAGATATGGTGGTAAGGGTAGTACTAGCTAGGTGGCAGTGAATAAAGCACTGTTAACAGGAGGAATCATTTTCCTGAGTTAAAATCTGGCTTCAGATACTTATTAGCTGTGTGACCCTAGGCAAGTCACTTAATTCTGTTTACCTTGTTTTTTTTCATCTGTAAAATGAGTTAGGGAAAGAAATGGAAATCACTCTGGTTCTTTGCCAAGAAAACTCCAAATGGGATCATGAAGAGTCAGACATAATTGAAAAACTACTTAACAACAACAATAACAATAGAAGTCTGACATGGTAAAAACAGTGCTTTCAAGAGGAGGAACCAGTTTCAGGTTGAAACTGTAAGAGTTCACTATTGACACTTTATTTTAAAGTTTGCAAGTTTGAGACACAAAAGACTATTGATCTGCTCTCCCACTGCCCAGAAGCACTTCATTGGCAATTAGAGTAAGCCTCAAGATAATCAGTGGTCTTGCTTTTGGCCACATAGTGCAAACAACTAGGCCTCAGTGAAGGGCATGGTTAACTAAGAGACTAACTTCTTATTTTTATCCATTTCAAAATAAAAATATCTTCATTACAACAGCTAAACATAACATTAAAGAATTCTGAATCCTAAATTATTTTAGAAGCATAAGCAACTTCTTGTGATGAAGTGGTGTTTATACCCAAAAGACAGCCTCAATTCAGACAGAAGACTACTCAAGCAAGGTTCCTTGTCTTTTTGTGGCTTTCAGAGTCACCAACTGAGAAAAGAAACAGAGCAAGATTTTTTCAATCAAATGCCCCTAGTTTTGCACGACATTTCCCCAGTTTTTCCTCTAAGTGGTATCCTTTTGTTTACTTTGAACACTGTAATTCAGCATACAATCAGTACAAGTACACACTCCTTGCAAAAAAATGAATTTCACAATACCTATAGGTAAACATCCAGTTATTGGGACTATAATATTTACTTGTAAGTTAATATCCTTAAACGTACAAAGTCAGTTCCACAAGGAGAATTATTTCCTAAATAAACAGCATATTTATACTCAATTGTGGTTAAATTAAGCACAATAAATTAAAAACCTGTAGGCTTAACAGACAAGTATCAGTTAACTATGAGAAGAAGGAATAACACATGCTTCCATTCTCAGTTGTGCTTTCTCTATATAAGTAAAGCAACAGAAGAACGGAATGATTCATTTTGCTTGCTAAGCATAAAACTAAAGCTGGATGATGAGGCAGGGAAGTATTATGACTTGTGTTTGTGGAGGGAGTAAAATTATGGATCCATTAAAGGTACCAAACATAACAATCAAGTATGGCACATAAATTAAACAAAAATACAAATACCTAAGTACAAACTGAAGGATCTACACTCCTTAAGACTAAATTAGCTGAACTGGGAGTTAGCCCAAATTATTTCCCCAGGGCTAAGTTACACATTTTCCCTACTACTTTCCTCAATTCAAAAGTCACCTAGGCTGTGCTTATTCCAGCTATTTTTTCTGGGTCTGATCCTGCCATCCTGCTGGTGAAAAAAAAATAGGCTTTAAGTAGCCTGTTTGCCTGTATAGAGCAAAAAGGTCAATAAACCTTCTCAGCCTGGCTAAATAAGTAAGTTGACTATCGGCTTGCTTTCTTCTGGAAACCAGACAGAAAAGCTCATTCATTACTTCATTAATCTGATCAACAGATAGTTATTAATGCCTACTGAGTACAAATAGATAAAATAACCACTGTCCTCAAGGACTTTTAAGTCCAGTAAGGGAGATAAAACTTGTTAAAACAAATAAGAAAGAGGGACAAAGTGCAGGGGAACTTGGAGTAGGCCAAGCTCAATTACAGGGGCACTAGTCCAGTCTCTTATTTTTATGGACAAAGAGACAGAGAAGTCCAGTTTCTTGCTCAAAGAGCTGACAGCTGAAATGTGGTTCTTTGGTTCCACAGCTTTTGCCACCAGAGTCCAGCTGCTGGGAGTGGGATGGCTATGTTGTGAGGGACAGAAATGGGGAAGGCTTCATGGAGGAGGCATCTGAGGTGGGCCTTCAAGAATGGCAAGATTTCAACAGGAAGAGCTTAGGGAAAGAAACACCAAGGAAAGATACAGATACAGAGCATGTTAGGGGAACAGCAAACAGTTCAGTTTTGCTATGACAATGTATGAAATCAAAGTGGGGACAGGGAGAACTATGAAGGTTTTTAATACAGAAGTAACAAAGCTTCACCTGGGGAAGATTTAAGTATATAGTAGTATGGATGGAGTTCCATCTTCTAAACTTCCCCATTTTCATCAAAGGCAGAAATTTTTCTCCCCACCCCATATATCCAACAAGTTACCAAGTCTTGCCATTTCCACAACCACATCAATTCTTGAATTTAAGTCATTCTCTCTACTGCTTTGATCACATTTCAAGCACTCAAGACCTCTGACTTAGCTTTTGCTATAGTCTCTTAACTGGTCTCCTTGCTTCAATTCTTTCCCCCTTCCAATCCATTTTCCTCACAGTGATTCTCCTGGGAAGGTCATTTCACATCTGTCTGCCTCAGTTTCTTCATCAGTATGATGGGGAAGATATTAACACACACAACAAAATAACAAACTGCAACACTGTTGCTGTTTAGATTAAAAAAAAAAAGACAACCTATAAAGCAAGTTTGAAGACCTTAATATTCTATATAAATACTAGATATCATTTATTCTGTATAGATACATATGTTGTCTCTCTCAATAAAATATAATCTCTGCATTTTGACTGTTTCATTCTCTATATTTGTTTTTCCCAAGCCCTAGCATAATGCCTTGATTTAGTAGGTGTTCTACAAATATCTTCTCATTGTTGATTGATTGGCCAGATAGAAGACTATTGAAATAGTCCAGGAAATAAAAAATGAGGACCTGAAAAACTGGTAGAAGTTGAAATGGTATAAAAGGAATAGAAACAACATTGAGAAAGGAAAGAGGGAAAACAGGAGTTGGGAAGTGATTAGACTGGAAGCAGGAAGTTCTGAAGAAAAGAAGGAAGGAGACAAGTATTTATTAAGTGCTCACTATATACAAAGGACTGTGCTAAGTGCTTTATAAATATCCCATTTGATCCTCACAATCATCTTTAAAGTTATTGTGCTATTAAGTGCTATTATTATTCCCATTTTACAATTGAGGAAACTGAGGCAAACAGTGATATCTCATCCTCACAACAACTCTGGGAAGGAGGTGCTATTATTCCTCCATTTTAAAGTTTAAAAAAAACTTGAACAAGTCAAATGGCTTGCCCAGGGTCACATAGTATCTGAGGCCAGAATTGAAATCAATTTCCTCACTCCAGATCCACTGCTCTATCCACTGAGCCACCTTGCTGCCTGAAGGTAGAAAGAAGAGTCAAAATGACTCAAGTTGCATTTATTCTCTCTAATACCAGAGATAGCTCAATTTTTGGGGACTGCTTTGTCATGAATTGAGGTGATTTTTAATTTTTCCTGATGAAGAGGTCAGGGGAATCAAGGAATAAAAAGAAAACTTTAGTTACATGGGAAACTTATGATATGAAACCTGTCTGGAGATCATCTAGTTAGAAAAGATCCAAAAGGCCATTTAGCCTAATCATCTCATTTTATAGATGAGAAAATTGTAGCCCTGGGAAGTTATATGACTTGCTCATGGTCACATAGGCTTTTGAATCTGGGGCAAGATTTAAAGTCTTCTGATTCCAGAGCAAGAAATACACCCAGCACAGAAAAGGGAGAACTTAGGACCTGCAAAAAGGGAGGGTGTCCTCCCCATCCCTACCCCCTTCAGCTTTCACAAATCTACACCCACGTCTTTCTCCTTGAACTGCTTCTCTCTGAGATCAGTCTGGTACTCTCCCATTTCTTCAGCCACTAGGAGCTTGAGGAGGGAGGGAAGTCTGAAAGGAAACTACAAATGAGACTAAAGGAGGAGGCAAATCTGGCAGATCATTGGGAAAAAGATGAAAAAAGAAGGCTCTGTTCCTAAATGCTGGCAGATATTACACCAGGGAGAATAAGCACTCTCTTATTTTTTTAAATGTCTTTTTCCCCCTTTTGACCTTTACAGAAAAAATAAAAGTAGCAAGAAACCCTTGGGAAATAAATTCAGCTGTAGTTACAAATTTTGAAAAACCTTGAAAAGGAAGTGAAGTATTCCTGCTTAATGAATGATGCCAAAGATGTTGAGAGGGCACACCCAAAAATCCCCTGGGCCTGGATCGTTCAGTTTTCATGTGAAAGATCTCAACCCATTCTCCTTCTTGCTCCAGCCTTTTGCCTTTTCATCCTAATGTTTCACTGAACCCAGGGAATAGAAGGTCTCTGGGTTCAGTAAAACATGCTACCACCACAGCTCCTCCCCATCAAGGAAGAAGAATTAATGGTCTCCACAGCCTTCCCAAACCCAGCTGGATAAATGTGGGAGCCAGGCAGAAACAAACTGAGAGGGAAAATGAGGAGGAATCCCTGACCTCCTTTCTTTTTCTTCCCTAGAGGTCAGGATCTCAAGGATCATAATGAGTCCAAAGAATGGTTGCTTCTCTACTTTCTCCTACACATATATAAACTGAGTGCTCTTGCTTTTCAGGTGTATAAACAGCTGTTTCTCATGTATAAAAAAGGTCATAGGGACTCAAATACATGAATTTTCCTCAGGTTTCTAATTAGCCTTAGAGATTAGCCTCTATCTTCTCATCTTGACTTCATTTTGAGATTTTCCAGCTATTTAAAGAACCTCTCTCGATGTGAATTCAATTTCAACCTATTTATAATTGAATCCATCTTTATAATCAAACTAATTTTCTGACATTTATTGGATCTACCACCATTATTGCCATTTCCCATACTAGAAACCTGGGAGATCACCCTTGACTCTCTCCCCTATGCCTTTAATTTGTCACCACATCATGTCATTATTTTCTTTAATATGTTTCAGCTTCATACATTTTTCTCTCTCCCTACTTCTACCATCTCCCTAGACCCTACTCCTTCACACCTTATACTCTCCTCCACAAATGAAATCCTTTCTGTATAAATTTCTAAAGTAATTTTCCTTGGTTAAAAAACAAAAACAAGCTTCTAGTAATGGCTCCCTGTCAAACTCTTCTTTGTGGTTTTGCAAGACAATATAAGAATTTGGTCCTGCTTTTCCCTATACATATTTCCTACTACTTTTTTTTTTAAATCAGATATTTTCTAAGCTAGAAAAGACCTTATTCAGCATCTCATCCTAGTTCTCTCATTTTACAGATAACATACATCTCATACTCCAATCAGACTGGTAACCTCTCTGTCCTCACCATTCTGCTCTGATGCAACCCACAAGCATTTATTCAATGCCCACTATGGGTAAAACCATTTTGTTCGATCTACTGGGTATACAAATGCAAATAAAAACTGGATCAAACAGTCAAGGAGAAGGTAGAAGTGACTTATGACTGCTCCTGCTTTCTAGTCTTGGCTTATACTATTCTGCATACTTCTCCCCCCTAGCTGTCCAAATACTAACCATCCTTCAAGGTCTAAATTCAAGCAGCACCTCCTCCATGAAACATTCGCTAAAAACTAGAGCTCATGTTAAAACTCTGCTCTTTGAACTATAGTCCCACCATTATCACATAGCTAGGCCCTTAATTATTCTGTTTCATTGTTGGCATTTTTCTTTCCCTATCTAACTTAAAGCTCGTGAAGGGCAGGACCCGTACCTTCTGATTTGATTCCATCTGTATTTCCTATAGCAATGGACGCAAAACTTCTTCTTTTGGAGGGGGGAGGGGTTTAAGTGACTCACCAGGGTCATACAGCTAGGAAGTGTTGTCTGAGGCCAGATTTGAACTCAGGTCCTCTTGACTCCGGAGCTGGTGCTCTATCCACTTCATCATCCAACTGTCTCTGACATAAAGCTTCTTAACATAAAAGAGGCTCTTCTGATCCCCTCAGCTCACTACCAGCCTTCCTTTGACTTCATGAAGCACTTTGTTTTGCACCTCTCTTTGTATTTACAGATGACATGCCTTACATCCATCTGAATTGGACTCAGATAATGCAGGCTATGTGCCAGATTCTGCACAAGTATTTTTTGCCAATGGGATCTCATTTGATCCTCACAACAACCCTGGGAGGTAGATGCTATCATTGTTCAGTCACTTTTTTTCAGCTATGTCTGATTCTCCATGACCTCAACTGGGCTTTTCTTGGCAAACATACTAGAGTAGTGGTTTGCCATTTCCTTCTCTGGCTTATTTATAACTGAGGCAAATTGGGTTAAGTGACTTGTTCAGGGTCACACAGTAGTATTTGAGGTGATTTGAACTCAGAACTTCCTGACTCCAGGCCCAGTGTTCTATCCACTGCTCCACAGAGCTGCCTTTATTATGCCCATTCTACAGATGAAGAAACTGAGGCAAACTGGGTGAAATGACTAGCCTGGGGTCACACAGCAAGGTATTGTCTAAAGCTAGATTTGAACATAGGCAGGTCCTTCTGTTTCCAGGCCCAAGCTCTATCCACTTCGATACCAAGCTGCCTCTAAATGGAATCATTCCTTTGCTAAATGCAAACTCCATCTCATTTACTATCTCTCCCAGCACCTAGCACAGTGCTCAGCATACAAGTCTTTAATTAATAAATGCTTACTAAATCCTTACAGTCTAGTTACCAACAACACTACCCTAAAGATTCCCCAACAGCTGTACTGATCTTCAGCTCTTCCAAGGCAGCCCCAGCCTAGGCGAAGGGGAAGGTGGGTACAGAAACATGTGCCAGCTTGGATTTTATAGCCCAAAGGCTAATGGATTGCTTTCTTAGGGAAACAAGTCCTTTTTAAACTGTGAATTTCATCAGTTTAAAAAGTATGTTACCTGTTATTGGGGTCATAAAACCTCATTGGTACCCATTTTAAACCCTATCAAAGTAGGTTAGGAATAACTAGAGGGCTGAATATATACTTCAGAAAACCTGAATATCAAATCACAACACTAAAGATTAGAGGTTTAAGAGTTAGGAGAGCCTTGGGGACTATCTGATCAAATCTCTTCATTTTTCAGAGGGAAACTGAGACCAAAAGAGATGGTCATTTACACAAACATCATCCATCTCTTTCCATCCTTCTCCCTACCGTCCCCCTGCTCCTCCAGTAAATGGCAGCCCATTGATTCCAAATACAATGCTCATTTTACTACATCCCACTGCCTCTCCTAATTAATTTATCATTTAAGCAGGACACAAGCAGGGAAAGGAGTTTGAATTTTCTAGTGAGTATGTGGGCTCTCTCTGAGTTTACTATTCAATTTTCAGCCCTCAATCCATCTTGTTATGCCAATGAAATCATTTTAGTTACTGTTTTCCCTTCTAGTTACTTGGCTTCCAATTTTAAGGAAACCTCTTTCCCTCTCCCAATAAACTTCTGATTCTCACCACTCTCCCGAAGAGTTTTGGTCAAGTCCTCCACCAGAGCCACCGCCTCCTTGCTGCTTTCTGGCCGATGCTCCCTCAACCAAGCCTGAATCTCCGAAGGCAGCAGTGTTAGCATCTGCTCCTTTGTACGAAGTTCTGGCCTTAACCAGCGCTGACAGAGTTCCCTTAGTCTGCTAAGAGATTCCCTGGGCTCAGCAGTCTCCTGATACTCAACTTTACTTTTAATCTGATGGAAGGATTCAGTGTCACAGCTGTCCCCCTGCAGGGCTAAGCCAGGCTTCCAGGAGGAATCCTCATCTTCTAGTATCATTGTAGAGGCCTCTTCCTCCTCCTCCTCCTCTTCCTCTCCTGTTGCCTGAGCCAAAGAATCCAAGGTGGCAGTCATTCCTGGGACTTCTCCAGCCATTGTCCAACTCTGGAGGAAGATGTCCCTCTAACTGTTGCTTGCACTTGAAGGCTCAAACCTTGACCTTCTCTGGTGAGTCACTTCTAAGAGAAATTTGACAGAATGATTCTGTTAACAGTAGTCCTATAAAATAAACTCATTTCCACAGTCAATCAGTAAGCACCTATGCAACTCTACATACATGGCACTATGCTAAACACTAGGAATACAAAGAGTGAAAATAACTCCTTCAAAAAGCTAACATTCAACTAGGCAAGACAACATGTACATATAGATAAATATGCAAGATATAAAGTTGATTCAAGGCAAACCTTAGGTATAAAGATACTAACAACTGGGGTCTCACATCAGGCCACAAAATAATCACCAAACCCCAGTAGCCCCTCAGCAGTAAAAGAAGAATGATCTGATCCTAAACTGAAATGTATTTTCTGGTGGGGAGTCAAGTTTAAAACTCCCAACACCGCAACCACCGCTTTACAAACTACAGACCATATTTCTTTCATCAAGGCTAAAGGATGGTTCCTGTGGAAAGTAGCCATGACCACACATTCTCTGGCAGTCTAAGGACAGCAAGGCTAAACTGCCCAGTCCTTATTCCACCTATCACTTTAGTCTGTGACCTTGGACCCGTTCCTGTAGCTCACCACTGCAAACTTCTGTGACTTTATTTCTCTACCTCTTAAATACATGAATGATAATATTTACTTGCAAGGGAATCGGAACAATAAAAGATATAAAACATCCAAGCCCCGTGGCTCCTCTACAAAACCCACAGAATACTGCAGCGTTATCAAGAAGCCAAAACAGGAAAATCAGCAGAGAAAACCTCAAGCAGATTCCCGCACTAGAGGTAATCGCTAAAAGGTAAGAGTAGCTAGTAATAGAACAGATACAGGTATGTGTCTACCAGGTGGCTCTGCCATTAATCGAGCGGATAAGCCACTCAACCTGTTAACTCAATTTCTCCACCTGTAACAAGAAGGGAAGGCTGGAGATTGGTCCGGCCGACGTTTCAAGCCCTTAGCGCCAAATTTCGGTGAACCTCGCAGACCCTTGGGGGTTTGTGCAGGTTACGCCCAACTAGGAGCAAACTCTTATTGCGGTTTTTAAGGAAATGGTCAGGAAGCTGCGATGCTCCAGGTGCGGGAGCACCACTATGACACCAGGATCCGGGGATGTTACATAAAACGAGGCTGCATGGAAGGGGAGTCCCTTATTAATGAAAGGCTCAGAGAAGAGATTTGGAAACATCAGCAGCACGGGGCGCAGGGGGCAGTCACGCAAAGCGAAGCGGTCCGGCTAGGGGTGGGCAGCGGCTCCGCAGGACCCCCCGCCCCCGGGTGGGCTGCGGGGCCCGTTATTCCTTCAATCCTCACACCTCCCCCGCAGGGATCCGCTCTTCCCTTCGCTCCCGGCGCCTCCGGACTCACCGTGACTCGAGGGGCTCGGCGGGCCGGGGGACTAAGGGAGCTTCCCCGCGAAGGGCGCCCGGGACGCGGACACGGAGGTGGCGCGCGCCCCCGGGCTCAGCAGAGCTCCCGGGCCAGCTCCGGCTGGACGCTCCGGCGCCGAGAACAATGGACAGGAAAAGCCCGCCCATCTCCTCCCGCAATTGGTCTTCACGAAAGCGGCCCTGGGAACTCTCCCTGGCTACTGGCAGTAACAACTACCAGGTGGTTGGGATAGGGAGGGAATTCACTAGCGTTGTGGTAAGGTATTCTGGGAGTTGTAGTCGAGACTCTGAGGCTGAAGCTCGTCGTGGGTTATGAATGAGACTGCTGGTAATACAGAGTTTATAGAATCCACTCTCTAGCACTTAGTGTCCCGAGGCAAAATATTTTCCCTGATTAGGTTTCAGGCTCCATATCAGTTTAGTGTAGTAGAAAGCGCGCTGGTCAGGATCTGAGTTCAGATCCTAGTCCTTGTACTTCTGTGATCAGAGGCAACTTAACATTGCTTCTCTAGATATTCGTTTCCTCTTCTATAAAATGAGCAGATCTAGCTAGGTGATCCTTAAAGAACCTTCCAGATCTAATGTAATAGATCTTAAAGTGTGACACGTGAATTGCAGTCATTGGTTATCTCTAAACACCCTTTCAATCCCCTAGTATCTGAATGCTGGGTTAAGCAACTCCAGTTCAGAGAAATAAACTAATGAAAAATACCTTAATTTTTTCGGTTCAGACTCTCTTGGATATGCACTGGATAGAAAGACCAAATTTTTTCTTTCTCTAGAGTCTCCTCACTCTTTATAAAAATAAGGGAGCAGCTGCTTGGAAAGCTTGGTAACTGGAGATGACTGGTGATTGAGATAGGGATTCTTTAAGAAACTGGGATCCAATCCCAGGCTCAGATTATCTCATTGGCAGGGCCAGCTGTCTAATTTTGTAATTTCAGAGGCCCCTTTTCTCCTCAGGAAAATGTCTTCCCCCACCTGCTAGCTAATTCTTGAAATTCCTTTATGTATGGAGTCCCAAAAATAGTTATGGGCTGATTTAAAAAAATAAATAAAAAAAAAAAGATAAATACCATCTCTTATCACTTTGGGACATTATTCTGGACTTGGAGACAGGATGAGAGTGGATTCTAGTTGTGTTCGTCACTACTTGTATGACCACCATCATCGCTAACACTTCACTCACTACAACTCTTCCAAATAGGTACTATTATTGTCTCCATTATACAGAGGAGGAAAATAAGATTAAGAGAAATTAAATTGTTGTTCTGAGTCACACAGCTGGCAAGTGTCTGAGGCAGAATTAGAACTAAAACTTTGCTCATTTCAACACTTACCGTAGCAGCCAAAAGAAAAGTTAGGACGTATAACCTACCCAAACTTCAGTTTTATCATCTTTAAAATAAAGACGATGATGCTTGTGGTACCTGCCTTTAAAAAGATTATGAAGCTGGAATGAGATCACATATGTAGAATACTTTGTAAACTTAAAGCACAATATGAATGTTCATTGTGATTGTGCCACCAGCCGGACCCTGCCTAAGAGATTTAGCCACTCTGGGTCTGTTTCTTCATCTAAAGAATAATGGTGCTGAAACAAATCAATCAACAAACATGTATTAAGCATTTGCTATGTATTAGCATTGTGCTAGATGTTGGGAATACAAATACAAAAGTGAAAGTCCCTGCCTTCAAGAAACTTATAGTCTAATTAGCGATGCAATAGATATGTGAATGTAACAATTGTAATATTGTAATGTAAATGTAAATGTAATACATGGTAAAAGGGGAGATAGAAACCTGGTCACCTCTCCTTATGTTCATGGAATATCCATCACTTTGGTGTGTAACATTGAAGTTGTCCTTGACTTTTCAATCTCCCTCACACTGCTGTTCAATCAGAATTGCCAGGTCTTGTTTACTCTTGATTCCACATCCTTTTTTCTCTACAATTATAGCCTCAGCCCAAGGTAAGCTTGTTTTCATCACTTCTCATCCAGACTACTTCAATAACCGCCCAACTCTTCTGTCTAATTCATCCTCCAAACAATTGCCAAAATGATATCGCTAAACTCAAGTCTGACGTTCTGTCATTTTAGAACTTTGACTAACTGACCCTTTTTTTCTAGGATAAAATACTGACTCTTCTATTTGTCACTTAAAGTACTTCATAAACTGCCTCTAACATCTTTCAGACTGATTTTTTTATATTACTTGTCCTTATGTAGTCTCCATATTAATCAAATTGAACTCACTGTTTCCTATGGAATCTATTCAATCTCTTACCTCCATGTCTTTGCACAGGCTATTCCTAAGTCACCATATCATCCTCCTCTCTACTCCCAATGTGAATATTATTATATATTTCCAGAATTGCATATTATTTTCTCCTTCTGCCCAAATAACTATAGTATACTCTGGCAACAATATTAATTTTATCTCTGCTTTCATTGATTTTTACTCAAATGCTACCATGATTCTACTGCTGGTTTGTAGCAAATTTCACCAGCAATATTAAATCCCTTCTATTCCTTTAACCCTCCCCCCAACAAAAAAAAAAGTGAAGCTTGAATTGTACCAGGTAGATCCTAAGGAAGTAGCTCCTTGCCTGGCTTCCTTTGGGTCCTGATTTCTGACTATCCCATCCTCCACTCCACTTTCCCACATCTCCATCCCCCGAAAGGAAGGGGAGGAAATATGACATGGTAGGCAAAAGCTAAAACATAATTTTACTAAGAAAGGTATAGTGGACTGAGCAGAACCAAGATAGTGGAGAAAAGGCAGGATTCACAAGAATTCTTCCAAATTGTCCTCCAAAGAATTTTAAAATAGTTCCTCAAAACAAATTTTACATAATTTGGCAGTAGAACCAGGAAACCAGAAACCAGAGCAATAACAATTTTCCAGCCCAAGACAACTCAGGATGTCACCAGGAAAGGTCTGTCTCAATAGGGTGAGAATGGAGTCAAGTTCAGTTCAGATCACTCCCTAGTAAGCTAGCAGTAGGATTTAGTAGACTGAATCTGTGGCAGTGGCTTCCTTTGGGATCTCTTAGCCCACAGATGATATGGGAGGGTGTGATGTCATACAACTGGTTAGAAGAAAATGATAGGAGATCCTTTGTCTTTTTCTGAGAACAGGACTCTGTTGCATTGCCCATACAGGATTTGAATCATAATCCTAAGGTGAGGAAGAGCACCAGGAGAATCAGGGACCCTGGATACATTTCCAGTACAGAAAAGAGTGCTTGTGGTCATTCTCAGACTAGAGCACAGGCTAAGAGATCCATGACCATATTTCTCCTTATATCATTCCATCTTGGAAGAACCAAAAATCTGTAGACCCCTTCCATCTTCCAAGCTAGTTCTGAAAACAGCTGCATGAAAAACCTGGAGCTTTCCTTCCTATTCCCAGGAAGAAAGCCCAAATTAATATAAAAGCAAATAACAAAAAAGGAACTTAACTGCAGAGGTTATTATGAAGACAGGGATGATCAAAACATAAACTCAGAGAAAGACAACATTTGCTACATTCAAAGCTCAAAGAGAAATGTGAATTTGTATCAGTCCTTTCTCCCACCCAAAAAAAGTTTCCTGATAGAGCTCAAAAAGAATTTTAAAAATCAAATGAGAGGAAAATTTAAGAATATAAATGAAAGTGATGCAAGAAAATCATGAAAAAAAAAAAGTCCACATACACAATTGAAGTAAATAACTACTTAAAAAAAACCAGAATAAGCCAAATAATAAGAGGCATGGAAATCCATTAAAGAGAAGAACTTCTTAAAAAGTAGAATTGGGGCTTCTAGGGGTAGAGCTAAGATAATGGAGTAAAACTAGGAAGCTGTTCTAGCTCTCCCAGTTTCCCTCAAAAGCCACATGAAACCAAGTCTCTGAACAGAGTCTGAGGGAATAAAACCAAGTTCTGCAGGTTAAGATAGATTGGAAAAACTTCAAGAAATGTCAGTTTCATCAAGGTGAAAAAAGTGTTCAGCCCAGCTCAGACAAATTCTAGGAAAGCCATTGAGAGGTTCTTAATACTGATACCCTCGGTCCTGGCTTGTAGAGGAGATCATCAGTGGGGAAGTCTCCACTCCTAGGTTGGAAGGCAAACTCTGGGGAAAACAGGCTGTTTCCTGAAAAGAGCAGGCAAAGCTACTGCCTGAAAATATAAGGAGCCCCTGTACTCAAAACCAACGCTCAGAGTTGCACAAGAAGCTTGGGACTGTGCCCCCTTTTCCCCAGGAGCAGGACTCAACCATGAAAGTTAAAAAAAAAAAAGAAAAAAAAAAGAAATACTAAAAGTAAAGGAAAAAAATGAGTAAGAAACAGAAAAGAATCTTGATCATAGAAAGCTATTATGGGAACAGGTAAAACCAAAACACTAACTCAAATAAGGACAAAATGTCCACAAAAAAAAGTCTCAAAGAGTAATGTGAATTGGTGTCAAACCCAAAGAGTCTTCTTAGCAGTTCTCATAGATACCACTACATACCTGTCAGATTGGCTAAGATGACAGGAAAAGATAATGACAAATGTTGGAGGGGATGCGGGAAAACTGGGACACTGATGCTTTGTTGGTGGAGTTGTGGACGGATCTAGTCATACTGGAGAGCAATTTGGAACTATGCTCAAAAAGTTATCAAACTGTGCATACTCTTTGACCCAGCAGTGTTACTGCTGGACTTATATCCCAAAGAGATATTAAAGAAGGGAAAGGGACCTGTATGTACAAAAATGTTTGTGGCAGCCCTTTTCGTAGAAAACTGGCTAGAAACTGAAAATTGAATGGATGCCCATCAATTGAAGAATGGCTGGGTAAATTGTGGTATATGAATGTTATGGAATATTATTGTTCTGTAAGAAATGACCAGCAGGATGATTTCAGAGAGGCCTGGAGAGACTTACTGAACTGATGCTAAGTGAAATGAGGAGAACCAGGAGATCATTATACACTTCAACAACCATACTATATGAGGATCAATTCTGATGGAAGTGGATATCTTCGGCAATGATCTAATTCAGTTCCAATTGATCAGTGATGAACAGAACCAGCTGCAACCAGAGAAAGGACACTGGGGAATGAATGTGGACTGCTTGCATTTTTGTTTTTCTTCCCAGGTTATTTTTACCTTTCTAAATCCAATTTTTCTTGTGCAACAAGAGAACTGTATAAATATGTATATATATATATATACATATATGTTCTGTCAATAAAAAAGTTCTCATAATAGTCTTTTTAAAAGGGTTTTCTAAATATTTTTAAATTAATTTTATAATTATAACATTTTTTGACAGTACATATGCATAGGTAATTTTTTACAACATTATCCCTTGTACTCCCTTCTGTTCCAAATTTTTCCCCTCCTTCCCTCCACCCCTTCCCCTAGATGGCAGGCATTCCCATACATATTAAATATGTTATAGTATATCCTAGGTACAATATATATGTGCAGAACCGAATTTTGTTGTTGTTGTTGTAAAGGAAGAATTGGATTCGGAAGGTGAAAATAATGTGGGGAGAAAAACAAAAAATGCTAACAGTTACACTCATTTCCTGTAATGTGCTGTTGTCTCCAGAAGCTACCGATAGCTCTCTGGGAGGAGATCTGCTGTGCCAACTCAAAGATTCTTCTTCCTGTAGAGAGCCGACTTCCTTTCCTGCAGAGAGCAGCCTCAAGTCTTGTCCAGACAAAACTCTCTTTTCCTCCAGAGCTGCCCTCTTTTATCCTCCCAGAGAATGGGTGTGTGATAATGCAAGGGCTTCTGGGAAAAATTACTTCAACCAATTAACTTGCTCCTCCTAAGCATGCAAGCTCTTCCCCAGGAATTCACAAGTAAAACTCTCAGTAAAGGCCAGAACTAGAGAATTGTCAAATACTGACTTAGCACTTAGTAAGAACCTAACATCTCCCCCTTTCTTTTGATTTAGAACATAGGGTGGTCATGACCTTGAAACATAAATCCATCTATATGGGAGGCATTACACATAATTACATAGATTACATAAACACATAGTAACATAGTAACATAATACATGCTAGAAGTATGTAACAAATAACATGATCAAATAATCATAAATTGAGAATTTATAAATGTCCATAAGTCCATTGTCCAATAGTCTCATCTTGTGTTAGGAAATCCAATGATTCCTGCTGGTTTTTAAAGTTCCTTAACAGTCTTCTTATTAGCCATGCTCTTTCAGTGTCAGATGTTTCTTAGATTTTCTCCTTTGTTTTGAGGTCTTTCTCTTTTTCTGTCTCTCTCCGATGGACAAGGCGAATACGACTCGTTGGCACCCATATGATTCCTTCTCCATCTGAAGAAATACAAGCAAACCCTCTCTCCCAGGCAGTTAACCTATCTAATTTCCTTCTATTTACCACTTTCTAAATCTCTTCTCATCATCTGGCAATTACATTGGAGTTGTTTGCACTGGACACAGCCCTGTTGGTTTAAAAGGCCTGTATTCTCCCCAAGTGTAATCCATTTTTGCAATCTGATTGCCTTTTGGCTGATTTATCAGGTAATCCCTTTCTGCCATGTGATTGCTTTTCTGCTGGTTGATCAAATCAGAATCCTGACCTTCTAAAGGCTCTTTGGGTGTAACATCAGCTGCCATCATGCCCCAAGTCTTTTTTGCCTGGGGCCCTGGACCTGGGCCCCTCATCCCATTTCCCTGAATTATTCTACACTCTGATGCCCAATGGAGTCCTCTGTTGCATTTTGGACATGTGGTTTTAGGTCTTCTCTCAAACTGTCTTCTCACTCTGTCTCCATATTTACACTGAGCTCTTAGATGTCCAATTTTTCCACATTGAAAACATCACCGAATTTCTCTAGAAGTCACTTGCCAGGAGGGACCCTGTCTTTCCATGTTCATCATCGTTCAGGTGTAAAAAGCATTTGTTCCCACTGTAGCACAGCATTTTATGATCTCCTCTAAAGGAGCATCTTTGTCTAATCCCCATATAATTCTTTTGCAAATCTCATTGGCATTTTCCTTAGCCAGATGTCTGTCATTATGTCTATAGCTGCATTTTCTCCAATAGTTCTTTTGACAGCAGTTTGCAAATGTCCCACAAAATCTGCAAAAGGTTCATTGGGACCTTGCTCTATTTTAGTGAAAGCCTCTCCCTGATCTTTCTGTCCAGGGAGGACACCCCAAGCTTTTATTGCAGTCTTAGCAGTTCAGGCACCAAATTGCTATGGTCCGGTCTAGCTCCTCTGAAGGGCTCAGAATAAGTCCTTAAATGCGAAGGTTTGGGCTAGCTCCTCTGAAGGGCTCAGAATAAGTCCTTGTCAGGATAAGCAAAGGTCCTTGCCCCACGTTGGGCATCAATATGTAACGTGTTGTTGTCTCCAGAAGCTACCGATAGCTCTCTGGGAGGAGATCTGCTGTGTCAACTCAAAGATTCTTCTTCCTGTAGAGAGCCGACTTCCCTTCCTGCAGAGAGCAGCCTCAAGTCTCGTCCAGACAAAACTCTCTTTTCCTCCAGAGCTGCCGTCTTTTATCCTCCCAGAGAATGGGTGTGTGATAATGCAAGGGCTTCTGGGAAAAATTACTTCAACCAATTAACTTGCTCCTCCTAAGCATGCAAGCTCTTCCCCAGGAATTCACAAGTAAAACTCCCAGTAAAGGCCAGAACTAGAGAATTGTCAAGTACTGATTTAGCACTTAGTAAGAACCTAACAATTTCCCAGTGTTCCTTTTCTGGGTATAGCTGATTCTGTCCATAATTGATCAATTGGAATTGGATTAGCTGTTCTCTATGTTGAAGATATCCACTTCCATCAGAATACATCCTCATACAGTATCATTGTTGAAGTGTATAATGATCTCCTAGTTCTGCTCATTTCACTCAGCATCAGTTGATGTAAGTCTCTCTAAGCCTCTCTGTATTCATCCTGTTGGTCATTTCTTACAGAACAATAATATTCCATAACATTCATATACATTAATTTACCCAACCATTCTTCAATTGATGGGCATCCGTTCATTTTCCAGTTTCTAGCCACTACAGAAAGGGCTGCCACAAACATTTTGGCACAGACAGGTCCCTTTCCCTTCTTTAGTATTTCCTTGGGATATAAGCCCAGTAGTAGCACTGCTGGATCAAAGGGTATGCACAGTTTGATAACTTTTTGGGCATAATTCCAAATCGCTCTCCAGAATGGTTGGATTCCTTCACAACTCCACCAACAATGCATCAGTGTTGCAGTTTTTCCACATCCCCTCCAACATTCATCATTATTTGTCCCTGTCATCTTAGCCAATCTGACAGGTGTGTAGTGGTATCTCAGACTTGTCTTAATTTGCATTTCTCTGATCAATAGTGATTTAGAACACTCTTTCATATGAGTGGAAATAGTTTCAATTTCATCATCTGAAAATTGTCTGTTCATATCCTCTGACCAATTGGAGAATGGCTTGATTTCTTAAATTAGAGTCAATTCTCTGTATATTTTGGAGATGAGGCCTTTATCAGAACTTTTAACTGTAAAAATGTTTTCCCAATTTGTTACTTCCCTCCTAATCTTGCTTGCATTAGTTTTGTTTGTATAAAAGTTTTTAATTTGATGTACTCAAAATTTTCTATTTTGTGATCAATAATGATCTCTAGTTCTCCTTTGGTCACAAATTCCTTCCTCCTCCACAAGTCTGAGAGGTAAACTATCCTATGTTCTTCTAATTTATTTATGATCTCGTTCTTTATGCCTAAATCATGGACCCATTTTGATCTTATCTTAGTATGTGGTGTTAAATGTGGGTCCATTCATAATAGTCTTTAAAAGGCAAATAAGAAAGGTAGAAGAAAAAATGAGAAAAGAAATGAGAGTTATGGAAGAGAGACTCAAAGGAAAGGAGGGAAAAATTGACTGAAGAAAACAACTCCTAAAAAAATACAATTGGCCAAATGCAAAAAAAAAATTCATGGAAGAAAGCAACATCTTCAAAATATAATTTTTTAAATAACCTTTTATTGACAGTACATATGCATGGGTAATTTTTTACATCATTGTCCCTTGCACTCACTTCTGTTCTGACTTTTCCCTTTCCTCCCTCCACTCTCTCCCCTAAATGGCAGGCAGTCTTATACATGTTATATATGTTATAGTATATCCTAGATACAATATATGTGTGCAGAACCTAACAGTTCTCTTGTTGCACAGGAATAATTGGATTCAGAAAGTAAAAATAACCTGAGAAGAATAACAAAAATGCAAACAGTTCACACTCATTTCCTAGTGTTCCTTCTCTGGGTGTAGCTGATTTTGTCCATCATTGATCAATTGCAAAATAGAATTAACCAAATGGAAAAAGAGATACAAAAGCTAACTGAAGAAAATCACACATTAAAAACTAAAATGGGGCAAATGAAAGCTAATGACTCTATGAAACAGCAAGAATCAGTCAAACAAACTAAAAAAGAATTAAAAATGGAAGAAAATGTGAAATATCTCATTAGAAAAACAATCAATCTGGAAAACAGATCCAGAAGAGACCATTTAAAAATTATTGGCTTAATTGAAGGCCATAACCAAAAAAAGAGAGCCTGGATAGCATTCTTCAGGAGATCATCAAGGAAAACTGCCCTGACATTCTAGAAACAGAAGAGGGAAATATTCATTGAAAGAATTCATCAAGACAGGAAGAGATAATGATAAATGTTGGAAGGGAAGTGGGGAAATTGGAACACTAATGAATTGTTGGTGAAGTGAAATGATCCAACCATTCTGGAGAGCAATCTGGAACTATGCTCAAAGGGCTATAAAACTGCATACCTTTTGACTGAGCAGTACCACTATTAGGTCTGTATGCCAAGGAAATCATAAAGGAGGGAAAAGAACCCCCATATACAAAAATGTTTGTAGCAGCTCTTTTTGTGGTAGCAAAGAATTGGAAAATGAGGCGATGTCCATCAATTGGGGAATGGCTGAACAAGTTGTGATATATGAAGGTAATGGAATATTATTGTTCTATAAAAATGATGAGCAAGCTGATTTTATTTTTTTATTAAAGCTCTTTATTTTCAAAACATATGCATAATTTTCAACATTCATCCTTGCAAAACCTTGTGTTCCAATTTTTTTCCTCCCTCCCTTCCTTTCACTCCCTCCTCTAGATGGCAAATAATCCATATATGTTAAATATGTGTAATTTTTCTTTTCATATTTCCATAATTATCATGCTGCACAAGAAAAAAAATATCAAAAAAGGAAAAAATGAGAAAGAAAACAAAATGAAAGCAAACAACAACAAAAAGAGTGAAAATGCTATGCTGTGATCCACACTCAATCTCCATATTCCTCTCTCTGGGTGCAGATGGCTTTCTTCATCACAAGACCATTGGAACTAGCCTGAATCATCTCATTGTTGAAAAAAGTCACATCCATCAGAACCGATCATCATAATCTTGTTGTTGCTGTGTACAATGATCTCCTTCTTCTACTCATTTCAATTAGCATCAGTTCATATAAGTCTCTCCAGGTCTCTCTGAAATCATCCTGCTGATCATATTCCCCAACACTCATATACCATAACTCTAATTGATGGGCATGCATGAACAAGCTGATTTTAGAAAGGCCTGGAAGATTTACATGAACTGTAGCTGAGTGAAACAAGACAAACCAGGAATATATTGTACACAGTAACAGAAAGAATGTGCAATGATCAACTATGAAAGATTTAGTTCTTCTCAGGAGTTCATTGTTCTAAAGCAATCCCAATAGACTTTGGACAGAAAATACCCTCTGCATCCAGGGAAAGAACTAAGAAGACTGAATGAAAAATCAACACATGCTATGTTACTTCTTTTTTTTTTTTTTATCTCTTTCATGGTTTTTTCCCTTTTGCTCTGATTTTTCTCTCCTAAGATTATTCATAAAACAATGTGTGTTAAAAAAAAAAAAAAAAAAAAAAAGAATCCATTGATCACCTTCAGAAAGAGATCCCACAAGGAAAATCTCAAGGAACATTGTTGTGAAACTCCAAAATTACAATCTCAAGGTAAAAATACTGCAAACTGCCAGACAAAAACAATTCAGATATCAAAGAGCAACAGTCGGGATTACCCCAAGATCTGGCAGCTTTTACAATAAATGTTTGGAAGGCCTGGAATTCTATGTTCCAAAAGGCAAAGGACTTAGGGTTACAAACAAAAATTAACTACTTAGTGAGACTCAGCATCATCTTTCAGGAGAGGTGGTGGATCTTCAATGAAGTAAGGGACTTTCAATCATTTCTATTGGGAAAAAACCAGAACTAAACAGAAAATTTAATCTACAAACACAGGACTTAAGTAAAGCATAGAAAGGTACACAAGGGAAAATATGTATTATTTAAAGGTTAAACTGTTTACATTCCTAGATAATAACATGATATCTGTAACTCTTGAGAACTGTATTTGTCACTGAGGCAGACAGAGGGGGATTTCACATGGATGGAGGATGTGGTTGTGAATGGACTCAAATATGATATCAAAGAAAATGACATTAAAGGGTGGAAAAAAGAGGAAAGAAGAGGTATAACAGGACAATTAGTTGGCATGAAGAGGTGCAAAAGACCTATTACAATCAAGGGTAAAAAGAGAGAAGATGAGCATTGTCTGAAGCTTGAACTTATCAGTTTTAGCTCTAAGAGATTCTCTCATTCAGTTGGGTGCAGAAATTTATCTAATTGTATAAGGAAATAGGAGGAGAAAGAAGAAAGAAAAGGGGGGAAGGATAGAAGGAAGAGCAGAAACAGGAGGAAAAAAGATAAGAGAAGGGGGAAGGGGTGATAGGAAATAACATAGTGAGTTGGAGGGGATTGACCAAATTGACCAAAGGGGATATAAAAGCTAATTGAAGAAAATAATTCCTTAAAAAGTTTAATTGGGCAAAGGGATGCTAATGACTCCATGAGATATCAAGAAACCACAAAACAAAGTCAAAAGAAGAAAATGTGAAATATCTCACTGGAAAAACAGCTGATCTGGAAAATAAATTGAAAAGATATAATTTAAGAATATTGTACTACCTTAATGCCATGATAAAAAAAAATGCCTTGACAAAGATTTCAAGATTTCAAGAGATTATTAAGGAAAATTATCTTGATATCCTAGAACCCGAGGATAAAATAAAAATTAAAAGAATTCACCAATTAGCTCCTGAGATCCCAAAACAAAAATATTATAGTCAAATTTCAGAGTTCCAAAGTCAAGGAGAAAATATTGCAAACAGCCAGAAAGAAACAATTCAAGTGTTGTGGAGCCATGGTCAGGATAATAAGATTTAGCAGTTTCTATATAAAAGGATCAGAGGTCTTTGAATATTATATTTTGGAAGATAATTGAAGTGTAATTCATCAGAGGAAAAAAATAGATATTTAATGAAATAGAGGACTTTCATGTATTCCTGATGAAAAGACCAAAGTTGAATAGAAAATTTGACTTTTAGAAAAATACAAGATTCAATAAAAGCATAAAAAAGTAAAAAGGAAAGAGAAGTCATAAAGGATTCACTAAGTTAAACTGTTTACATTCCCACATGGGAAGATTATACTTGTAAGTCCTGGGAAGTTTATGATTATTAGGGTAGTTAGAAATATACATAAATAGAGGGCACAGATATGAATTAACTATGATGGGATGATATTGAAAAAACTAAAATTAAGGGGTAGAAAAAAAAGAATGCACTGGGAGAAGGAGGAAAGTAAAAGTAAAATGGGGTAAGTTATCTCATGTAAAGAGGTAAATTATCTCACATAAAAAAGCTTTTACATTGAAGGGGAAGATGAAGTGAGGAAGAAGGCAATACTTAAAGCTTATTTTCATTGAAATTGGCCCAAAGACAGAATAATACACATTCAATTTGATATGTAAATCTGTCTTACCTTAGAGGAGGGTGATAACAGATGAAAAGATGACTGATAGAATAGAAGACAGATTGGGGGAAGTTATAGCAAGACATGTGGTACTAACATGTGGTAAAAGAAGAGAGGAAGAATGATAAACAGGAGTAAATAGTGATAAAGGAAAATAAGCATAACTCATGAAGGTGAAAATGGAAGTGGATAGCAAAGTGGACTATATGGTTTAGTTTAGACATAAAGGCTGATAAGCAAATTCAGGGAACATATAATAGTTTACCTATCAGATCTATACATAAAGGAAACATTTGTGAACAAACCAGAGATAAGGACATGATGGCATATAAAATAGATAATTTTGATTACACTAAAATAAAAAAGGTTTGCATAAATAAGACTAATGCAGCCAAGATTAGAAAATAAGCAGAAAACTAGGAAAACATTTTAATAGCAAGTTTAATAACAAGCCTAATAAAAGCTTCATTTCCCAAATCTAAAGAGAAACGAGTCAAATTTATAAGGATGCAAGTCAGTCTCCAACTGATAAATGGTCAAAAGATATGAACAAGAAATTTTCAGAAAAAGAAATCAAAATAATTTATAGTCATATTAAAAAAAATGCTCTAAATCACTGGATTAGAGAAATGCAAATGAAAACAACACTGTGGTACCATCTCACACCTATCTATCAGATTGACTAACATGACAGAAAAAAATGACAAATGAAAGGGATTTGGAAAAATTGGGACACTAATGCATTGTTAGGGGATTGTGAACTGTTCAAACCCTTCTGGAGAGCAATTTGGAACTATGCTTGAAGGACTATAAAACTGTGCATACTCTTTGATCTAGCAACATCACTAGTAAGTCTATATTCTAAGGTGTATGTAGTTTTAAATGTGCAAAAACATTTGTAGCCTCTTTTATGGTGGAAAAGAATTGGAAATTGAGGTGATTCCCATCAATTGGGGAATGGCTGAACAAATTATTGTATGTGATTGTGATGAAATACTATTGTGTTAGAAGAAATGATAAGCAGGATATTTTCAGAAAAACCTGGAAACACTTACATTAACTAATGCAAAGTGAAGTGAGCAGAACCAGGAGAATATCATAATGTAGCAATGTTGTACAATTTTCATCTGTGAATGACTTAGTTATTATCAGCAAAACAGTGATGTAAGACTTGGGATGAAAATGCTATTCCCCTTGAGAAAAATAACTGATGAAGTCTGAATGTAGACTGAAGGATTCCTGTTTAGAGAAGGATTGAATTAGATGACTTCATTCCATTCCATCCGAATTCTGTGATCCTGGAGTGGAAGGATCCCCTGTGGATGATGATATTTTTGAGCTTAATCAAGCTTAAGTCCTCCATGCGAGTTTTTACTTTCTGAAAAAAATTAATTTATGTATATGTAAGAGGAGTGTGGCAGATAGGACATTCAAGCATCAAGACCAGGCACTTATTGAATATTAAGAAAGAAGTAATTCTTGGTAATTGTTTCTTGTTGAATTTGCTGCATTGGGGTACAATTTTCTTAACCTTGTGGGATAATAGAAGAATCTTCTCTAGGCTGATAGGAAGCAGAGAGAGGACATGTTTTCTAACTACAATTCTTACTATGGTATTTCAGTAAATGTTTTTGCTTTGAACTCACTATGTCAATTGCATGTGGGTGCTACAGTTTCAGGAATGTAGACCTATAGGAACGCCAAGGTAGTTTGCCCCAGGTAAACCTCTAAATTCAAATTGGGGTGGAATGGTACAGTATTAGAGGAAACAATAAATCCCTTTTTCTATTTTATACATCAATATCTTATTTTCCCCATTATACTCAAAACAGTAAGCTTATAGAATTGACACCCTGTCTTTTACATCTTCTTTGATAGCGTGCCTAACTTTCTGAGTCCCCACTGCTTTACAGTTTGCAGAGTCCCTAAGCAGGAAGGCACTGGGCTGGAAAGCAGGAATGAGAAGAGAAATATACTGTCTCTGGGTTAGATCTTAGAGTGCAGGAGTGTCTGAATAAATGTCAGGTACAAACTGCACTATTCTCCAGGGGATGCAATCTCTATTGTGGCCACAGGGTGGAAGCACTAGGTGGTATCATTGCACTTTCTCGTTATTATGATACTGAAGCTAAGGCAATCTATAGGTGAATACTGTAAGATGCCATAGGATTATATACATACATACATACATACATATATATATGTGTGTGTGTGTAATTTTTAAAGACTCTTCCAACTCTAAGGATATCTTTACAGTTGGAAGATCTTTAGAAATTAAATTATCTAAACCACGGGGGTCCACAAACAAGGGATCCATGGATTGACTTCAGGGAGTATATGGAACTTGAATGGGAAACATATTGCATCTTCATGTTTATTACCATCTTGGGTGATCCTGTGGGTTGTTTGTTTTAATGCATTTAAAAACATAATTCTAAGGAGTCCACAGGCTTCTCCAGACTGCCAAAGGGATCCATGACTCCAAAAAAGATTCAGAACCTCTGGACTAGTCCAACCTTCTCTTTGCAAATGTGGAGACTGAGGTCCACAGAGGTAATAATTGCCCTTGCCACACAGTTTCAGTTTCAAAGATACTAAGTGGCAAAGCCAGCATTTTAACCCACATTCTCTGACTCTGAATCTTATGCTTTGTTTAGGACACTAAATAACCTGATTGTAGGTTTCCCTGAATATTTACTCATTCATCTAATAAACATTTATAAAGCACATATCAGGTATCTGCCCCTATATGAACCTCAAAGGATAAAAATACCCCCCAAAACGTAACTATATCTATCCTAGAAGAACTTACATTCTATTTGGGGACAATGATAAATACAAACTATATACATGTAACACTGAATATATGTCTATATGAGCCTTGGGAATTATAGCTGATATGGGGATACTATCTATCTATCTGTTTATCTATGACATGTATATTTACTTATGTATGTGTCTATATGCATATATGTATCATTACACGTGTGTATGAGTGGATACATATATGCACAAGCACATTCACATATGTATATGTCAAATACAGATACACATATATACACAAACCTATCTTGAGTACATGTGTGTATGGTAGGACCATAAAAACTGGAGTTATCAGGACAGGCTTTGAAGTACTTGAATTGAGACTTGATAGAAGTTAGGAATTTTAAGGGATAGAGGTAAGGAGGAAACACATTCCAAGCATAGGAGATTGTACAAAGGTGGGGAATACAATATTCTATAGAGGGAACAACAAGTAGGTTAGGTTGACGGGAACATAAAGTGCATACAGGGGAGTAATTAGCACTTATATTAGTCAGGTAGACTGGAGCCAGAATATAAAGATCTTTAAATGTCAAAAACAAGCATTTGTATTGTATCTTAAAGGAAACAAGGAGTAGTGGTGCTTCTTGAGCAAGGCAATAATGTGATTAGACCTATGCATTAGGAATAGAAATTTTGCAGCTGTGTGAACAATGGATTGGATAAGAGAGAATTTGGAGGGAGGGAGACCAGTTATGAGGCAATTACATTTGTCAAAATGAGATTTTATGTGAGTTACTGTTTTTCTAGCCTGCAAAGATAAAAAAAAAAAAAAAAAAAAAAGAAATGTATTTGGGCTTTGAAGAGATAAGAGGTAAAGAGAAGAAAATGGAAATCTTTGCAAAGTTTTGCTTCAGACCCAAATGAATTTTGTGGTAAATTTAATTGTTAACACCTTGCTTCTCTCCTTTATCTACTAATTAATTTAATTATTTGTTCATTTATTTATTTATTTATCAATTTATTTACTTGCTTACTTTGTTTATTTGGGGGGGGGGGTCGGGATCAGGTCTTTAGTCAGGCTAGAAATATGGTCACTCACTGACTTGATCTCATTGCTGATTCTCCTAGAAGCTTTGGACTACTTTGGGCATGGCCTAGTTTGCACTGGTCATATGTCCTTCAGTAGTCTGGTAAAACCTTATACAGGTGTCAAATTTGTATTACCTACTATAACTCAGAATGCCCTGAACTCAGTGAATTCACCCAGGCTCATCTCCCCCATTAGCAAAGGTTGTCGCTATCACTGACTCATTTTTTAAAATAGTAAGTTTTATTTAAGCATTTTGTTTTCATATCACTATCATTTCTAGATATACCTATCTATCTCTCCACTTAGTTATAACAAGGAAAAATAGGTAAAATCAATAGACATAGTGAGTAAAACATTTGGTAACCATAGTCCTCTCTATTGAAAGGAAAGTAATACATTTTTCTCATTTCTTTTCCAGGGCCAAGATTGGCTATTTACAATTGTTGGGTTCTTTTTAGTGTGTTTTCTTTCTATCTGTTTTATTATAATTATTATGAATGTTCTTTTTCTATATCGCTTTATTTCATTCCATATCAGTTCATACAAGTCTTCTCATATTTCTTTGAATTCCTCAAGATTTTGGTTCTCTTCTCCTGAAACTAAGGAGTCCTTTTGTGGATGAAACAAAACCCATTTGAAGACAATGATGACCATATGCCCATGTGGGCCCGAAGGCTTCCCTGATTATCTTAGTTAGTGGACTTGCCGTTTTTTCTTCTAATTTCATAGTTATTCATTCAGTATTATTTTTTCTACCCTTTTCTCCTTCCCACTGGCTCCTTCCCTTTCTGCCTGAACACATGGTAAGTTCTTTTCATTCCCTTCCTTCTGTCCATCTTGAACTGTCATCCGTGTCTCCCATTTCATTGCCAGCATTCTAGAAGTAGTATAAACTATGTTTTTTCCAGGTTTTTATTTTCTTAGCATTCTGTTGTATCATTACTGTCCTGAAGATGCCAAAAAGGGAAATTATGTGGTTCATATAACCTCAAGAAATTAGCATAAATGGAATATCCAAAAAGATCATGTAATGATTTATATAATAGCTGTATATTTTTAAAAAGACCGTTACTTGGTTCACAAAAGATGAATATATGTGTTTATATACATATACATATATGTAACAACTCTCTTCATTGTATGTCAATGACCCTATATATATAGTCCTGGGTAAATTACTTAATCAGGCTCAATTTCCTCATGTGAAAATAAGAATAATAATAGTATCTATCTTGCAGGGACATTAGAATCAAATGAAATTATATATGTAAAGTGCCTTGTTTTAGAATGGACATTGAAATGGCAGTGTGGAGACACTAGATGTGGAACAGGGGATCATAAGGAAAGTATAGTGTGATTTCAGAAACTCTTTAAAGAACTTTCATCCCTTGACTCCAGCTTTCCCCTGGTAAAGCTATCTCTGTAGGAGTTGGGGAGAAAATTATCACCTACCTTCTTTGTTATTTTGATTATGGAGATGCTTATAATTCTCTTCTGCAGGTCACCTCTGGGTGGGCAAAAGTGGAGATGAGAATCAGCTGCAACTGCTGAAAGGAAGTTAAGATTTCAAACTTTAATTCAGCATCTTGAGAGTTTTAATATATCTTATTTTTTGTTTCATTCAGTAAATATACTCTCTAATATGAGTGTGTAGTCTTTTGGATCAAAGTTGAGAAAATTAAAGTTTTTTTTTGAGTATATTCTTTTTCTTTTTGAGTTACAAATTCTCTCCTTTCCAGGCCCTCTCCTACCCATTGATAAAGTAAGCAATATGATACCCATTATAGATGTGAAGTCATGCAAACCATATTTCCATATTAGCTATATTGCAAAAAAAGAATAATAATATGAAAAAATATGCTTCAATCTGCATTCAGAGATCACCAGTTCTCTCTCTTAAGGTGGGTAGCATTTTCATTATGAATTCTTTGGGATTGTCTAGGTTCATTTTATTGATGAGAATAACTAAGTCATTCACAATTCTTCATTGTATATTATTGCTGTTATTGTGTACAATGCTCACTTTATATCAGTTTATATAAGTCTTCCAAGAGTTTTTGGAACCTAAACTTGTTGTCCTTTTTTTAGAGCACAATAGCATAACACAATTATATACCACAACTTATTAAGCTATTCCCCAATTGATGGGCATCCCTTCAAAATCCAATTCTTTGTCATAAAAAGAGATGCTATAAATGTTTTTGTATATAAAGGTAATTTTCCTTTTTCTTAGCTCTCTTTGGGATACTGATTTGGTAGGAGTATAACTGGATCAAAAGGTATGCACAGTTTATAGTCCTTTAGGCATAGTTCCAAATTGATCTCTAGAATGGTTGGTTCAGTTTACAATTCCACTAATAGTGCATTTGTATTTTTGTTTTTCTCCATCTCCTCCAACATTTGTCATTTTCCTTTTCTATCTAGTAAGCCAATCTGATGTTTGGAGTTGTTTTAATAACATTTTCTTTAATATTTCTTAATAATTTTCTTAATAACATTTCTTTATTTCTTAGTAATATATCCTTTAATATTTCTTTAATAACATTTAATTTTTCTTTATATTATATAAATTTTATATAAATAACATTTAATATTTCTTTAATAAAATTTAATAACATTTCTTTAATCAATAGTGACTTAGGGCATTTTCATATGACTATTAATTAATAACTGATTTTTTTCTTCTGAAAACTGCCTTTTCATATCTCTTGGCTACTTATCAATTGGAAAATGGTTGAAAATTATAATCTTTTACTTTAAAAAAAACCCTTAAAATTATTAAATGACCCTTCTTCCTTTTTTTTTGATACTACTGTTGCTAGTTTCCTTTTCCTCATTTACTCCTCAACTGGAAAAAAAAAAGGAAAAATAAAATCTTTGTAACAAATATTCATAATTAAGCAAAACAAATTCCCACACTGACCAGATTGGAAAATGTAGGACTAATTTGGCATCTTGAGTCATTCCTCTTAGTCAATGTATTTCAAGTGACAGTTATTTTCCAATTCACTTATGAAGTATGCTTATATGATTGATCCACAAGTTATTGGTAACATGACTTATTTAGAAAAATTCATATAACTGCACAAGTTGATTGAATTTGAAATATGTTAGAAGAATATAAAGAAAAGCTTCTGAAGCCACTAGAATTTATCCCTGATATGGGATATGAATGAAGATCAGTTATATAGAACCTCTGATCTGAATCATGAAGTATCTCATCAGCTTGTGAGTATGAACCCTAAGGGAGCAAAACCCTGCTTACTTAAAACTATGTTCGAAGAATCTTTGAGAAGTTACTATTCTAGGATTCTATAGCTACTACAGGAATCTAAGGAATGAAACAAAATTTCTAAGTCTTTCAACAGTCTCAACAATGAGAGAAGGAGAAAAGGGGGTAAAATCTGGCATATCATATAGAGATTGCAGAATGAGAAACATGAACAGGCTTTTAAAAACTTGGTTAAGTATCTCATACTTATACCTAGGTTGGTTTTTGCAAATATTAGCAAGCCTTTGTGTTACACATGGACACAAAGGACTCCCTAGAGGACAAAGTGGCTGCTTTATACCAAGAATCTATGGCATTTTTCAGTAAGGAACTCACTGACAAGGAGGAGAATTTGACTTGGGACTCTCCATCTGAAATTCAACTTTTCCTTGCTTGCCATCCCTTTGACTAGATAGCTAGTATTCCCAGGGTTTTACTAGGAAGGCCAGACTGTATAACTGAGTGGTATTCCCCCAGTACCTTTCCATGAATGACTGATGAACCTCTTTCTCTTTGGGTTGGAAAGAGAGAGAGCAGCTAACTGAAAGCCAAGAATAGCTCTGGTAGACATTTTTTTGGAACTGCAGCCACTTGGGAATGGCTGTTGAGAGTGATTAATACCTGATTCAGTTCCCCATTGTTGTTTTATTATTCTCTTTCATTAAAAATCTTTGTTTTAAATCTCTGGTTATCTGGTGATAAGAAAAACATCAATATAGGCTAATGAACTATGGATATGAATAGACAAACATTTTAGTGATACCAGTGCTCTAGATGTGGCAGAAAAGGGGACTAAAGCAATGAAGCCTAGTGCTACACCTTTTGAAGTCTTTCTTTCATTATTTCAAGGAACACTTCCATTTCTGGGATTTTCTGGGATAACCTAAAGAGCAGAAACATGTCCCATTTTCTCTGTGAAAGAAAGTAACCTCCAATTAGTTTACATGTACCAATTACTTGTCATTGACAGAAGCTCAAATAAAGCACACTTTCTGAGGATAATTATTTGTATCTGGTGCTTGCCATCCTAATGGCTAAACCTTCAAAAAAAGATAACAGAGATGGAAATTAAACAGAGAATGAAAATCAATTAAGAAGATCCAGGGAATTCAGATTGGCTTCAGATCCTGGCTCCACCACTAAGTGGGAGTGTGACCTTGGAAAAGTCAATGAACATTTCTGGATCTCAGTTCTCTTGTTTGTAAAATGAAGTAGCTGAACCATATAGTTTCTTCAGGGCACTTTCAGCTCAATCGTTTTTTGAGCCTGTGAAACCTACAGAAATATTTTTAGCCTAATGGAATGTTGATTTCCCACTCCCCCCCCCCCAACAAATCCTAGAATACAAATATTTCTTGAATTTTAAAGGAGGTACCATTTGGTTTTTTTATTCACATCCTCTTTATTAAGCAATTCCCACTGAGCCACTTTCCATTTACACTATATTTCTAAAGGTGAAGACAATAACGAACTACAGAGAATGCCATTTAACGGAATTAGAGGATCTTTGTATAAAACTTTAATCACTGTATATATGACAGCCTTATGTTTGATGCTTTTAAAACATTCTTCATAAAACATTATTTAACAAATGCACAGACTCTATGAGCACACTGTAGTTTTCGACGGTTGCCTTAATCTAGTTTGAATACATGTGGTGTTTAATCTTAATTATGATGCTGAAGCCTATACAATGTTAATTATTCATTTCACACGTTCCTTCCACTTCATTTTAACTCCTAATTTGCTTAACAAAATGTAGCTTCTAATTAGAGCTGACAAAAAGTTGAGAGAAGAGGGTAAGTGATTTTTTTTCCTATAGGTTTGGTAGAACTGAAGGGGAGGGGCACGAATATAAAGAGTGAGGAGGTCAGACATTATTAATTGAAAAGATAAAACCCCATGGCAATTTCCCTTCTCTTCATATTTAATAATTTCTGAGACTTATGGAGAGAGGAAATAGAAAAGGCAAAGTTTCATGAGGCTTCAGTAATAATTACTACTTAGCTTGTAGACTGTTTCTACATGATCAAATATTGGGCAACCAATTAAATAATTGAGTCAATTATTTGGATTAGTGGGGATGGTCTAGATAGCACCACACAATCAACTGTAAGTCCTATATTTTGAAGGAAGAAATGTCAAGCCAAATTAAAATTAAATATTCCTTCACACACTGAATTGCAAACTAATGGAATTTAGGGACCTGCCATTAATAATAACAACAGTAATAATAAATAGTACATTAATAATAACTATTGCCCCAAATCATTTGGATATTGATCTATGTATCTTAAGAACAATATTTTAATAGATGTCATAATTCATTTCCAAGGTATAATAAAACAAAAGCTTTCAAACATCATGTTAAATTATTGTTGGGAGAGCTATTACATTTAAGGCCAGCCCTGGAAAATAACTTCTGATAATAAGACTACTACAATAGCCATCTCCATTCTCTCCCCACTTCAATCAATAGTTGATGCTATCACCATAGCAAGATATACATGAACTGATGCAAAATTAAGTAAGCAAAACCAAGAAAACAATATACACAATGACTACAACAATGTAAATGGGAAGAGCCAATACAACAAAATCATTGAAAATGAATGTTTCAAAATCCTTAAGAATAAGCCTGACCTTGAAGAAGAGATGTTTGCCTAACTAGATTTGGAACATTGCACATGATGTCAGATATTTTTCATTGTGTTGGTTTGTTTTGCTTTCTGCTTTTAAATTTTTTGTGATAGAGATTCTCTGGGAAAGAGTAAGATAGGAACACAGGGAGAAATCTAGATGATATAAAAACAATAAATATCAACAAAAATCTACCTACAAATACAAAACCATAAACAAATAGTACCAAATTCACAGGGTTATTATGAAGTTCAAGTAAGATGTTTGTGGAGTACTTTGCAAACTAAGATGTTATTAAAAAAAAACCTCTTCATTATACTTCTACATTATTCTTATTAGAATCTGTCATTTTACCTAATACATTATAAAGTATTATCCAGCACTGAACACAGTGCAAATATTTAATCAATTCTTGTTGCTTGGTTATCATCCACGTCCTCCCACAAGGTTCTCCCACTTGCATAGTGCTTTAAAAGGCTTACAGTAGATTCTCTACAAATGTTTGTTGAACTTCATTGAAGATGAAAATATATCTGTTTGCAGTTTTGTCAAGACCATGGAATCTTTCTTCCATCTTCTCTAGATCCTAATAATTTCAAGCAGATCTCCTTTGAAGGAGGCATCTCTTTCTCTCTGGCTGTCTCTCTCAGTCTCTCTTTCTTTCTGTCTGTTTCTCTCTCACAGAACTATTCCTTCTCTTTCCTGCTTGTCTTCTGCCCAGTGAGTCTGCCCAGTCAAGCCTACTATGTGGCACAAAAGCTATTCAGAGAAACATGAGCTAAGGAACAGCAAGTTCTGTAACTGGGCATTGTCCATTCTGGTCCAGGACAAGAATGATGGTTTAGAACATACTCTGGGGCTTGGCTTGAGGCTTGACTCACTGAGCCATGCTTAGTTCAGCCAAGAGAAGAAACATATAATTATGACCATGGCCACAAGGGCTGAAACAAATTGTTCTTGTCCTAACTAGTTGACTGACCTTGGTCAATAATAATGAAAACTGACATTTATATCATGTTGCAAGTTTGCAAAGCACTTAAGAAACATTATCTCCATTTGTGCCTCATAGCAACCCTCAAAGAGGGCAACTACAGGTGTTATCTCCATTTTAGAGTTCAGGAAACACAAACTCAAAAAGTGTGAATGCTCATGGTCACATAGTTAGGAAGTGCTAGAAATGGAATTTGAAACCATGTCCTTCTGGAAGTCTAGCCCTTTCTTTCCTCTGCCCTAGACTGTAATCATTGTGGTTCAGTCATTCAGTCATGTCCGACTCTTTGCTACTCAATGGAACCATAGTCAAGCACTTCTGTTCCCTTGAAGTTTGTCTAAGCTCACTGTTACCATGATACTATCCATCTCATTCTCTGCTAACCCTTTTCCTTTTGCCTTTAGTCTTTCACAATATCTAGGTCTTTTCCAATAAGTCCTGTCTTCTCATTATGTGGTTAAAGTATTTAAGCTTCAGCTTTGGTATTTGTCCTTCCAAGAATAGTCAATTTCATTAAATATTGATTGATTTAATCTCTTTGCTGTCCAAGGAACTCTCAAAAGTCTTCTCTAGCACCACAATTCAAAACACTAGTTCTGCAGCATGCAGTTTTCCTTATAGTCCAACTTTCACAGACATATATCACCTCTGAAAAAACCATAGCTTTGACTATAAGAACTTTGTTGACAAAATGATATCTCTGCCTTTAAATATGGCCCAATTTGCCATAGCTTTCCCTTCCTTTCTTCCAAAAGCAAGTATCTTTTAATAACATGGATGTAATCATGGTCTGCCATGATCTTTGAGCCTAAGAATACAAACTCTGACCCTTCCATTTCTTCTCTCATGTCAAAAAGTGATAAGACTAGTTGACAAAATCTGTTGTGTTTTTTTTTTCAAATTTTCAATAGTATTTTATTTTCCAAATACATGTAAAGACAGTTTTCAACATTTGTTTTCGTAAGACTTTGTATTCCAATTTTTCCCCTCACTTCTTTATCTTCTTCACCCCAAGAGAGCAGGTAATATAATAAGTTAGATATGTACAATTATTTTAAATATATTTCTACATTTGTCATGTTGTGCAAGAAAATTTTAACCAAAAGGGGAAAAAACTATTATCTAGTGAAAACAATGGTTGGAGCATAGACTTGTATTACTGTGGTGTTACATTGTTTGCCTTAGTTTTGAACTGATTATCATTCTGTGATTTTTGATATTATAGCCCAGCACTGCTTTTTTCTGATTCTGAGGACTACTCCATTTCTTCTAAGGGATTCTTACTCACAGTAGTAGATGTAGTGATCACCTGAATTAAAGTCACCCATTCTCCTCCATTTAAGATTACTGACAGCCAAGATGTTGATATTTAATTTTTCCATCTCTTGTTTCACCACATCCAGCTTACCTTGGTTTATAGATTGTATACTCCATATTCCTCTGTGATATTGATCTTTATAGCATCAGACTTTCCTGTCATCACAAGACACATCCATGACTGAGCTTCTATTTGATTTTAGTCCAACTGTTTCACTCTTTCTGGAAATATTTGTAGTGTCTTCCATTCTTCCCTGGGAGAGTGCTGGACATTTGTGATCTGAAGCGCTCATCTTCCAACGTCATATCTTTTGTCATTTTAATATTATCTAAAGAGTTTTCTTGGCAAAGATACTGGAGTAGCTTTTAATTTCTTTCTCCAGTAGATCACCTTTTGCCCAAATTATCTACAATGACTTGTCCATCTTGGGTAATTCTGAATGGCCTAGTTCATAGAGTTATTGAGCTACTAAGTCCCTCTGTTACAACAAGGCAGTGATGTAGCAAGTAGGGACAGACCATAATATATTATTACCTTCTCATAGTCGAGCCTTTTATTTCATCAGTACAATGAAAATATTGGACTGAATGGTCTCAAAGGTCCTTTCTGGCTCTAGAATTCTGTGACTTTCATAAAGTCATGATATGGAAGCATATTTACCTGAAAATACAACATAGAAGTAAGGCTCTAAAGGAAGTCAAGTTCTTGCTGTACAAGGACCCATCTGAAGGCAATATGGAATACTGAACTTGGAATCTGAAGATATATATTAGGGTCTTGCCCCACTCACTACTACCTGTGTAATATTGGGTAAAGCTTTTCTGCTCTTGGGAGCTTTTCTTTTCTCTCCAATAAAAAGATGGAGTTGGGTTAGATGGATTTTTAAAAATTAAATGTCTCCTATGGGCCTGTATTAGGAGCTATTCTAAGTCCCAATAATTGAAAGACAAGACTGAGAAAATTCCTGTCCTCAGCTAATTCATGTTCTAGTAGAGGATTCCTAAGGAAGTCTCTTACAGACCTCGGATTCTGGGAAGTTCATAAAGACAGGCAAGAGAAGAGTCTGAGAGAGCCTGTCATTCAGGACTTGAATTAGCAGCATAGTGGCAAGAATAGGGGTCAGAAGCTTATCCTAGAGGGGTATCTCATTTCAAGAACTACCTGTCTTACTCTGGGAAAATCATTAAACAACTTCATGCTCCCCTAAAGCCTTCTAAGATTGTGAGTGACAGAGGAGATTTTTATTAGTATCACTGGAGGTAGTCTCCAGACTGAGAATTTCTCCCTCTGATGACATCATAGGTCCCTCCCATATTTTTGCAATAGGTTATTAAAAACTTAAATGTAGGACTTGGTTTTTAATTTTACTTAATTTCCTCTGAGTAGCTATGTCCTATCATCCCAGCCTATCAAAATTACTTTAGATCCTTATTATGTCATCTGTTATGTTTTCTTTTCTTCTCAGCTTTGTAATATCCATAAGTGTAAAAAGCTAATTTTTTATGTCTTTGTACAAATGACTGATAAAAATGATCAGTGATTTCAAATGAGGGCACCATTTCAAGAGCCCTGTGGGATTGCATCATGTGAGTTTGTGATGCTTCTCCAATAGCAACTTTCCCAAACAAAGTACCAATCCATTATTTTAGACACAAGTGCCCCTTCCTTTGAAGTGGTTACTTAAAATACTTTACAGACCCAGGACCAGGTCATGCAGAGTATGGATTCTTTTTGGGGGGAGTAAATTAAGCAAATAAGAAAGAATTGGAGAAATGATGATATAAGGTGGAAAAGAACAAAGACCCACATATCAGGAAAGCAACATATATTCTTGTTGAAATTCTATATTAATATATGGGTAATACCAGCTCAAGAAATCAACAGAGATCTTGAGGTGAAATGGTATTATAATCAACTCCACTTTATCAAATGAGTAATAGAAGAATTGATTATTCTGATTAATTGAATGATCAAGTTAACTAAACAGTCTTTTATGATATAATCCTAGATTATAGGACCTTGAGATTGAGAAATTTCCTCTTTCCTATCACTTCTACTCCTCCCTCACTCAATGATTACAGGTTTTCACAGACTAGATCTAAACCTGGAAGTTGATCTATGAGGATAATTTTCTTTCTTTGGCTGATTTCTTCCACCTGGAAGTACTCCAAGAAAATTTCTAAATATAACTTACATTTGTTACATTTGTTCCACTATCCAGTATGGCCCTCAGAGTACTGTCCCCTCCACAGGCATTCCAAGAAGTAATATATATGGGTAGGTATTTATTTGGCCATGCAGAAAATGCAAAAACCTCATGGGGTCTCCAAATAGACACAGGAACACATAAAGGATTCAAATAGCCCCATCAATTTCCCTCAAAAAGAAAATAACCTTAGAACTACCCTCTGTGCATGCTGCTGGATCTTTAAGCACAGAAGTAGTTAAAATGATACAGGTTACTGAACTAGAGTTGTAAAGACCTGAATTAAAATCTGGCCTCAGTTATTTACTAGTTTGTGACCCTGGGCAAGTCACTTTAACTATGCCTACCCTGCTTTCTTCAACTGTCAAATGGAGAATAATTATAGCACCCTGAGGATCAAATGAGAAAATAATTGTAAAATGCTTAGCATAGTGTCTGGTATATTTGTTGTCCAGTTGCTCAGATATGTTCAATTCTTCATGATCTCAAGGACTACAGAATGTCAGGCCCTTCTATGTTCCATTATCTCTCAAAGTCTGTCCAAACTCATGTTTGTTGCTTCTGTGACACTGTCCATCTCATTCTCTGCCATCCTCTTTTCTTGTTGCCTTCAGTCTTTTACAACATCAAAATCTTTTTTCAGTGAGTCCTATCTTCTAATTACATGGCCAGAGTATTTAAGTTTCAGCTTCAGAATTTGATTTTTCAAGGAATATCTGAATTAATTTCTCTAAGTATTACCTGATTTGACTTCCTTCCTGCTTAAAGGAGTCTCAAAAGATTTCTCGAACACTACAATCCAAAAACATCAACTCTGCAACTTTCAGCTTTTCTTATACTCCAATTCCCATAGCCATACATTACCACAAGAAAACATAGCTTTGACTATACCTTTGTTGGCAAGTTGATGTCTCTTCTTTTTAGTATGCAATTCACATTTGCTATAGCTTTCCTTCCAAGGTTCAAATGTCTTTTAATTTCATGACTGTAATTACTTTCTGCCATGATCTTTGAGTCCAAGAATATAAAATCTGACCCTTTTTCCATTTCTTCACCCTCTATTTGCTGGAAAGTGATAGAACTAGTTGACAAAATCTTTGTTTGTTTGCTTCAAGCCAGCTTTTACCCTCTTCTCTTTCACCCTCATCAAAAGGCTTCTAATTCTTCTTCACTTTCTGCCATGAGAGTGGTATTGTCTGCATACCTAAGATTGTTAATATTTCTCCTAGCTTTTGATTCAATCAGCCTGACATTTTGCACAATGTACTCTGCATATAAATTAAATTAAAAAGGTGACAATATACAGCTTTATGTACTCTTTTCCCAATTTTGAACTAACAATTATTTGACATTTGGTTCTAACTGTTGCTTCTTAGTCCATGTACAGGTTCCTTAAGAAACAAGTAGGATGATCTGGTAATCCCATAGTCAAAAGCTTGATTGTAATCAAAGAAACAGAAGTGATTTTTTTTTGTTTGTATGTTTGTTTTTTCTGAAACTCCCTTGCTTTCACCATAGTTTAGTAAATGTTGGCAATTTGGCCTCTAGTTCCTCTCCCTCTTTGAAAATTGGTAATTCTCAGTTCATATATTGTTGAAGCCTAGCCTGCAGAATCTTAATCATAACCTTGCTGGTATGTGAAATGAATAAAATTGTTCAGAAATTAGCACATTTTGGGCATAATTCTTTTTAAAGATTGGGATGAAAAAAGATCTGTTTTACTTCTGTTAAGTCTCTACCACTTTTGCAATTCATCATGTTCATTTTTGCATGAAATGTTTTCTTAACATCTTTAATTTTCTTTACGAGAATTATTGTTTTTCCCACTCTATTTTTCTTTGCATTTTTTATTTAAAAGTACTTCTTATTGCTATTCTCTGGAATTCTGTATGCAGTTGGATATATATTTCCCTTTCTCAGACAGCCATTTTGCATTCTTGCTTTTTTTTAAAATTTGGAATGTTTTTGATTGCTGCCTTCTGTACAATATTATAAACCTCTCTCCAACTTCTTCAGGTACTCTAACAAATCTGATCATTTACATTTTTTCATCACTTCCACTCCATATTCATAAGGTATATTTTTAGGTCACATATATATGGTCTGATGGTTTTCTCTACTTTAATCAATTTAAGTATACATTTTGCAAAAAGAAGCCTATGATCTGAGCCATAGTCAGCTCCAGATCTTGTTTTAATTAATTGTATGGAGCTTCTTTGTCTTTGGTTGCAAAACATATAATCAATTCTACTTCAATACTGAACATCTAGTGATGTCCATGTGTAAAGTCATTTTTTGGATTATTGAAAAAGTGTTTGCTATGACTAGTGAGTCATCTTGATGAACCTCTATTCATCTCTTCCCTGCTACCAAGGCCAAATCTGTATGTTATTCCAACTGTTTTTGATTGCCTACTTTAGCATTCCATATTTTTGGTATTATTTCTAGAAAATGTTGTAGGTCTTCATAGAACTAAGCAACTTTGGCCTCTTCAGCATAGACTTGTATTATGATATTAAACTTAGATTTGAACAGTTTGTCATTGTGTAATTTTTTTGTATTATAGTCCAGTACTGCTTTTATTACCCTTTTATAGACTCTTCCATTTGATTTTTGCCCAGCTGTTTCAATCTTTGTGGAGATATTTGTAGTTGTCTTCCATTCTTCCCCAGTAAAGTGCTAGACACTTTCTGATCTGAGGGCTCATCTTCCAGTGTCATATCTTTTGTCATTTTAATATTGTCCAGGAGGTTTTTTTCCCCCCAAAGATACTGGAGTAGTTTTTCATTTCCTTCTTCATGGATCATCTTTTGTCCATATGCTCCACTATGACCTATCTTAAGTAACCCTGCACAGCATAGCTCACTATGACAAGACAGTGATCCAGGCATATAGAAGGTACTTAATAAATACTTGTTTCCTTCTCAAAATTATCACAACATTCTATACAGTTCTTCCCAGCCTCCTGGTATCATCCTTTGATATGTATTGCACCAGAATACAAGTTTATTTTGAGGATGGTGAATAATTATTTTTCCCCTATCAGACTTGCACTGTCAAATAATTCACTGACTTTTGTACTCAAAGTACAATGCTGTTCAGGAACTATATGAGGGGGTGTCCTTCCCTACCTATCCCCCAAAGGAATATATTTCATCAGACAATCATTTTCTTTCTCTAGGAAGTCCAGAAAAAGTTAGCACTGCCAACACGGACCTTTTCTAATAGGCGAGATTCACTAACCCCACATTAACTAGAAAAATAAAATTTTATCTCCATATAGGAGTTTGGAGTTGAAAAACAATGTCTGTAAATGACTCTCTCAATCTAAGTGGGCATATATATGTCCTATTCCTCTATATGTTTCTGCAAAAGACTTCTGATCTTTCTAAGAAAGATCAACTGAATCAATCCTCCTTATATTAGTTAGTATATTCTCAGATTAATGAAAGATCTATAATTTTGTCATAATAAGGATCTTTTGATTTCCAAGATTTAGTTGCCTGAGGCAGAGAGATTAAATAACTTGTCCAGGATCACACAGCTAGTGTAATAAATGAGATTTGAATCCAGATCTTCCTAACTCCATAATAAACATTCTAATCACATTTCCATCCTACTTTTATGTGTAATTGTGGATTTGTGTGTGTGTGTGTGTACATAGTAATAAGTCAAAATTAGCTTATGTGTTATTTTCCTTAAGCCTATAGAAAGGCAATGAATTTTTCATAAAGGGGTGCATTATTCAAATTGTCCATTAGGGAGTGCTATCTTTGAATCACTAGCCCAGTAGCTGCCTTTACTTTTATCTGGTTAATCAAGAAGCAATCTCCCCCAAAAAGCTATAGTACCACCACTGGCCACCAGAGGACACTCAGCCTGCATACATTGATGTTACTCCCTGACCATGAAGCTCAAAGCTTGAAGTGGTCATTCTTAGGAAGCAATTTAAATTCAATACGCCTGGATCTGGATTTTAATCAGGAAGCTATGGAAATGTTGCTTTAAACTATTAATGATAAGAAACATATAGTCCCAGGGACCCACTCCACATGTGGAATCTCTTTTTTTCTGTTGATGTTCCTTATATTCACTGAAGACAAGCATTTGATATATTGTTAACCCAGTTCCTCCCAAACTCCATAAACTCATTAATTTTAATAAACTCACATAGCTTGTTAAATATAAGAAAAATGAGAGGAAAAAGATTAAGAATGTTTGTAGACAGCATAATAAAACTCTAGATTCAAAGTCAGGAAAATCTGAGTTCAAATCCAGCCTCAGACACTACTTTGGCCCAGTCATTTTACCTCTGTTTTCCTATGTTTCCCTAACTGTAATATGAGGATAATAATAGCACAATTCTAATGAACCAGGGTTCCAATGAAGAGGAAATTACTTAATATTTATAAAGCATTTAGCATGGCACCTGGAACACAGGAGGTGCTATATAAATGCTTTCCTCTCCTGTGCATAGGAAAAGAGATATTTCCATTTCCATTATTCAGTCCAACAGATGGGAGTAGAAAATTCTAATCCAGAGATCATAAATTTCACATTTGACAGGACTTCAAAGATTTTCCAACCCAATACCCTCATTTTTTTTAGATCAGGAAACTGAGGCCCAGAAAGATTATAAAATATAAATTGGAAAAAGCTAAGGTGATTGAAACTCAAATCCACTGACTTGGTATTTTTATCACTCAATGCTGCCACTGAGAATTTTTTGGAAGGGTATATATACATTTAATTTAATTTTCATATAATTTCTATGACACTATTTAGATTACTCTATCAATTTTCAGGCTATTCCAAGTTGAATGAGAGACAATTGTTAAGTTTTCAGTATGGGCATTTACATCTCTGCAATCAGCAAATACTATAAATACAGTCTGATTTACTGTTTCATTGATTGTTTAGCTTAAGAAGATGAAGAAAAATGCTAATACTACAGATTAAATTTAAAATATGAAAAAAAATCATATTTACGTGGAATTTTCCTGTTAGGTTCTTACTAAGTGCTAATGAGATATTAGATTCTTACTAAGAGCTAAGTCGGTACTTAACAATTCTCTAGTTCCAGCCTTTAGGGGAGTTTTACTCCTGTGAACTCCTGGGGAGGAGCTTACATGTTTAGGAGGAGCAAGTTCATTGGTTGAAGTATTTCTCCCCAGAAGCCCTTGCGTTTTCCCACGCCCATTCTCTGGGAGGATAAAAGAAGGCGGCACTGGAGAAATTGAGAGTTTTGTCTGGGCCAGACCTGGGGCGGCTCTCTGAAGGAAGAAAGAGTCTCTACAAGAGTTCAGAGTTGGTGGCAGTTGAGACAGCAGATCATCTCCCAGAGAGCAATTGGCAGTTTCTGGAGACAACAGAACATTACATATTGGTGTCCACAATGTGGGGCAAGGACTTTTGCTTATCCTGACAAGGACTTATTCTGAGCCCTTCAGAGGAGCTAGACCAGACCATCGCAACTTGGCGCCTGAACAGGGACAGACACGATCCTGATTCCAGTGGAAAAGACTTTCTGATGCAGAAATAACTGTGAGTAACAAGGAAATTTTGTTAAAGATTAAGTGAGTGTTCTAATAGACAAATAAGGAACTTACCTTGTTAAGGGCTATACCAGCAATCTCTTATAGCTGAAATGGGGCAGATGTTAATTAAAGACAATCCCTTGACCTCAGCTGACTCAGCCTCAGCCCCAGCCCCAGCCTCAGCCCAGCCCCAACCCCATTCAGGAGTGGTACTATAGAGAGTATAATTAAGATAATTGACGAGCAGAGTTTACTTGTAACTTGGGTACAGATTGCTAAATTCTTGGCTGCATTAAGATGCATGTCCCCTTGGTTCTTAGAGGAAGAAAAGATAAATGTAGATAACTGGAAGCTAGTGGGATTTGAAATGAAAGAACTTCATGCAAAAAATGGGCCTCGTTCAATTTCTACAGAGGTATTTTATATCTACAACATAATTCAATTAGCCTTAAACTATTGAGCAAGTTGTAGGAGAAGGAAAAGTTTTTAAAATGAACAGAGGAGGAAGTGTGAGGAAAAAAGGAAAGATCAAGATCTTGCCCAAGAGCAAAGGGATTTAAATGAGGAATTAGGGTGTGATGACTCTGATTCTCGTGAAAAAGCTTCAATCCCACCTAGAGAGCAGATTATTGACAGGCCCACATCAACTCCACCTTCAGAGGTGGAGGAAGAAGGAGGAGGGGAAGAGGCAGAAACACAACAAAATTGCCTGTGAAGCAGCCTATGACAAGATTAGAAAAAGCATTGGTTAAAGCTAAGTGAGAAGGACAGGATATAAGTGATTTTATACATGCATATCCTGTGATTGAAGAGATTGACTCTGTAGGTCAAAAAAGGAGAAGATATGCACCTTTAGATTTGAATAAAATTAAAGATTTGAAAAAAGGTTGTACCCTATATGGGGCTACATCAGCTTATGTTAAAATGTTACTAGATGGTTTGTCTTATGAAGTCCTAACCCCGAATAATTGGAAATCCATAGCAAGGACATGTCTAGAACCTGGACAAAACTTGCTGTGGTTTGCGGAGTTTCATGAATTATGTAAAATCCAAGTCAGATGCAATTTGGAAACAGGAGTTAACACACAATTCACTTTTGAGCACTTAGCTGGTGAAGGTCAGTATGGAGAGAATTCAGAACAGATTAATTATACCATGACAGTGTATGAGCAAATTGCTAAAGCTGCAATAAAAGCTTGGGGTTCCCTCCCGGACAGAAAGATCTGGGAGAGGCTTTCACTGAAATAGAGCAAGGTCCCAATGAAGCTTTTGCAGATTTTGTGGGACATTTGCAAACTGCTGTCAAAAGAACTGTTGGAGAAAATGCAACTACAGAAATAATGACCAGACATCTGGCTAAGGAAAATGTCAATGAGATTTGCAAAAGAATTATATGGGGATTAGACAAAGATGCTTCTTTAGAGGAGATCATAAGACAATGATCCACAGTGGGAACAAATGCTTTTTACACCCGGACTATTATGAACATGGAAAGACAGGGTCCCTCCTGGCAAGGGACTTCTAGAGAAACTCGGCGATGTTTTCAATGTGGAAAAATTGGACATCTAAGAGCTCAGGGTAGATATGGAGATAGAGTGAGAAGACAGGATGAGAGAAGACCTAAAACTCCATGTCCAAAATGTCACAAGGATCTCCACTGGGCCTCCGAATGTAGATTGACCCAGGGAAATGAGAGGCAGGGCCTGGCTTCAGTCCCCCAAGTGGGGCATTATGGCAGCCAAAGTTATATCCAGAGAATTTTCAGACATGATCAATCAGCCAAAAGGCAATCAGATGGAAGAAAGGGATTGAAATTAGGAAAAATAGAATTGTGTGCAGTAGAGACTACTGAGATACTCCCTAGAGAAGTGAAATCTGTTCCTGTTCAGCCTATGGATCTTTTGCCTCCAGGCACAGTAGGCTTGACCATTTCACCTTCTGAGAATGCTTACAAAACAGTGTCCATCCATATACTGATGTGGGTAACTGGAGAACGTGTAGCTAATATCCCAGTCACTAACACAGGTAGACAACATGTGATTTATCAACCAGGAGAAGTAGTGGCATCAGGCTTATTGTTACGTACCCCTAATAAGCAACCTGGTGATAGTCACCCAGATTCTGACTCCAATGAACAAAATCCAGAAATATATTGGACAGCAGCTGTGACAGCTGACCGACCTATGCTTACTATTTATATAAATGGAATACCATTTGAAGGATTGGTAGACATGGGTGCAGATCGTACAGTTATTAGAGGTGCCAATTGGCCCAGTCACAGGCCAAAGATTAAGGCAGACACCTACATGTGTGGGGTAGGAGGATCAATAGCAGCAGAAGTTAGTGCTAGGCCTTTGAGATGGATATTTGAAGGTGAAACAGGAGTTTTTACTCCTTTTGTGGTTGAAAAAATCCCCATCAATCTGTGGGGAAGAGACATTTTACAGCAGATAGGATTACAAATAAGCACTTCGGCTTTTTAGGCAGGGCTGCTGTTGAAGGCCTACCTGAACTTTCACTGGTTCCTATTCTGTGGAAGACTGATTCACCAGTGTGGTAGAACAGTGGCCCTTAAGAAGTGATAAAATTCAGGCCTTATTAGACGTAGTGAACGAACAACTTGACCAAGGACACTTGCGGCCTTTTCTAAGTCCTTGGAATTCCCCAGTATTTGTGGTGAAAAAGAAATCTGGAAAATGGAGGATGTTAACTGATCTAAGAAGAGTAAATGAATAGATGGAAACTATGGGAACTCTTCAGCCTGGACTTTCATCTCCTACTCAGTTGCCAAGAGAATGGCCTCTGTGGGTTATAGACATTAAGGATTGTTTCTATTCTATCCCTCTAGATAAAGAGGATATGAAAATATTTGCTTTTTCAGTGCCTAGTGTTAATTTGGCTGAGCCTTATAAAAGATATGAATGGACAGTTTTGCCACAGGGAATGAAAAACAGCCCTACTATGTGCCAAATGTATGTTGCTGCTGCTCTTGCTCCTGTAAGAAAAACATTTGTAGAGAGAAGAAACAGAGACATTAAGACACTCCTCCAAAAACAAAAGAAAGGGGGAGCCACAGGTAACCCTAGAGAACTTCTAAATTTAGTTCTCTATACCATTAATTTACTAATTTTTGACAAAAATGCCCTGGCTCCGGAAGACAAGTTTTATAACCCACCAGAAGGGCAGTGTCCAGTGCGAGCAGCTCCACTGTCCTTAGATAATCGCCAGGTCATGTGGAGAGACCCAGAAACTGGTGAATGGAAGGGACCAGATAGGTTAACTGCCTGGGAGAGAGGGTTTGCTTGTATTTCTTCAAATGGAGAAGGAATTAGATGGGTGCCAACGAGTCATATTCGCCTTGTCCATCAGAGAGAGACAGAAAAAGAGAAAGACCTCAAAACAAAGGAGAAAATCTAAGAAACATTTGACACTGAAAGAGCACGGCTAATAAGAAGACTGTTAAAGAACTTTAAAACCAGCAGGAATCCTTGGATTTCCTAACACAAGATGAGACTAATGGACAATGGACTTATGGACATTTATAAATTCTCAATTTATGATTATTTGATCATGTTATTTGTTACATACTTCTAGCATGTATTATGTTACTTACTATGTTACTATGTGTTTATATAATCTATGTAATTATGTGTAATGCCTCCCATATTGATGGATTAATGTTTCAAGGTCATGACCACCCTATGTTCTAAATTAAAAGAAAGGGGGAGATGTTAGGTTCTTCCTAAGTGCTAATGAGATAATGAGATATTAGGTTCTTACTAAGTGCTAAGTTGGTACTTAACAATTCTGTAATTCTGGTCTTTACTAGGAGTTTAACCCCTTTGAACTTCTGGGGAGGAGCTTACATGTTTAGGAGGAGCAAGTTCATTGGTTGAAGTATTTCTTCCCAGAAGCCCTTGCGTTATCCCATGCCCATTCTCTGGGAGGATAAAAGAGAGGATAAAAGGCACTGGAGAGATTGAGAGTCTTGTCTGAGCTAGACCTGGGGCTGCTCTCTGGAGGAAGAGAAAGATTCTCTACAAGAGGTCAGAGTTGGTGGCAGTTGAGAGAGCAGATTTCCTCCCAGAGAGCAATTGGCAGTTTCTGGAGACAACAGCACATTACATTTTCAATTTCTAACTATCTCTTCAAACCGCTTCCTGCTTTGTCTTTTCAGATCTTCAGAAGTATGGGGAAAGTTTCCAAGTCACTCATAATCACAAATAATGAAAAAATCACTATTTTGCAGTGGAGAAGACAGAAAGATCCCCTTCCTCAATTTGCTGTATTCTTCTTGAAGTATTCCTAAGAGATTCTGTTCTTCACAGTGTCTATAGCTCTATTTCTATAGTCACTCATGTCCATTGTCTTTGCCAATTCTCAGCCCAATTTCCTAAACTTTATATATGAAATGATATGGATCTCTCAAGATATAAAAAGGACACATCTTTACAATTAGCAAATCCCAAAACTCAAAGCCTGAAAGTGAGTGTCTTTACATCCCATTGTCCCTTTTACTTGCTACTTATAGCCAGTGCTTTCTTCAAGTGGATTGGTGGAACTCAATTGTTTAAGAGCACTCAGTCAGTGCTTCACACAATTATAATACAATAATATACATTTAATATTCAATTATATTTAACACAGTTCCTTCTGTGTTGATACCGAAGGCTCTTGAAGTGAATGCATAGGCTTCAGCTCGTTATTATGAACAGGAAATTCTAGGAGATGGCTTTTGGGTTTGTTCCATTAATGTAAGGAAATATGAATGAAGGATTTACTCCAGTAATTTACAGCAGAGATGCCAAACTCTGGAAGTTGCTGAAAAACTGCCTAGAACCTGTTTAGCAAAATAAATAAAAATACAATATAACATAGGTACTGTTAATTTATGATTTACTAAGTCAATAGGAGAGTAGCAGGATTCTTTTTGAGTCTGACACCATTTAAGTTAGACTGCTTCAAAGTCTTAGAGAGGTACCTAAAGGCCTTGAGCTGTTATGTGATTTGCCAAAAATCACAATTTTTAACGAGATGTAAAATTTGAACTCAGGTTTTCCTTACTTCAAGGCTAGTTCAGTACTACATTAGGCTGCCCCTTCCTAGAACAGTATTATCAAAAAGTCAAATAATGTCAGATTTGGAAGGGATTTTAGAAATTAACAATTAGTCAGATCCTCTCATTTTACAGATGAGGAAGGTGAGACAGGTAAAATGACTTGCTGAAAGTAACACAGCTAATAAGTGATAGAATTAGGGAAATAACTCAAGTTATATTTCCAGTATAGTGTTCATTTGTTGACATAAATATATATTAAATATCAATCTTTGTGCCCTAAGGCAAGAATTTTTTAAAAATTAGTTCTTGCCCTCAAAGAGCTTGCATTTTTACTGGGAGTGGGATAGGGAATCCAAGTGTGTCAGATAAGTAAATAAAAAGGAAATAAGGAATATATAAATTAAGTAAAAAGTACTGTCTGGTAGAATATGGAGAGGGAAGTGTCAAAGGCCTCCAGGATGAGAATTTACTTGAACTGAAAGGAATGTTTTCCCAACTGGAGTTGAGAGATGTCAAAAGACAAAGTTAGAAAAGGAATCCATTCCAAGCATGGAGGATGGTGTGCAAAGAAAGACTGACATGATATAAAGCATAGGAAGGAAGCCAATTTGCCTGAAACACAGAGTTTGTGAGAAGAAGAAATGTGCTTGAAAATATAGGTTGGAAACAGATTGTAAAGGACTTTAAGAGCTGAGAGGAATGTGAATTTTATCTTTGAGGTAATAGTCACTGAAGAGATTGGAGGCATAGAGGAAGTTATTCCCACAGTCCAGGTGAGAGGTGATAAGGGCTGGAAACAGGGTGGTGGTCTGGTAAGTGCAGAGAGGTGACTGGTGAGAGATGTTGTGGAGATTGGACTGTTAAGACTTGGCAACCCATTGGCTATATGGAGTGGAAAGTGAAGACTCGAGTTACAACAAGCTGGTAAATCTGGATTACTGGAAAGATGGAGGTGCCCTTGGCAAAAATAGGAAAATTATTCTCAATCCTTATCCTTTTTGACCTCTCTCTGCGGTCTTTGACACCATTGAGCATACCTTCTTTTTAATACTCTTTTCTCTCTCTGTTTTAATGATACTAATTCTCCTGTGAAAAGCAGTGAACCACTTTCCTGATTCTCCTCCTCCCTGACTACTTTTTAGCCTTCTTGGCCATATATTCATCTTTGTCATGCCCCCTAGCCATGAGTGTCCTGTGTGATTCTGCCCCAGGTCATCTTCTCTTTCTTTCTCAGAGATCCAATTATAAAATCTTTGCAAATAATTCTAGATCTACATGAACAGTTTTAACCTCTTTTCTGACCTCCAGTCTCATATCTTCAACTCCCTAATGAATATATTGAACTGGATGTTCTATACACATCTTAAACACAACATGTCCAAAAGTGAACCTATTATCTTTCCCCCTCTTCCTATTTAGTACTATTGTCCTAGTCACTTAGGATCACAACCTAGATATCATTCTTGGCTCCTCTCTTTCCTTCTCCCTCTCTCCCTCCCTCCTACCCTTCCCCCTTCTCTTTCTCTCTGTCTCTCTGCCTCTCTCTCTGTCTGTCTCTCTGCCTCTCTGTCTGTCTGTCTGTCTGTCTCTCTCTATATATATCTTCTGTCTCTGTCTGTCTGTCTGTCTCTCTCTCTCTCCCTTCCTCCCTCCCTCCCTCTTTCCCCCTATATCCAATTAGTTGCCAAAACTTGACATTTCTACCTTCATAATATCTTTTGCACCTGTCCCTTTCTTTCCTCTGATACTGCCACCACCTTGGTGCAGGCCTGTAACACCTCATGTCTGGACTATTACCATTACTACAAACTTCTGGTTGATTTACCATGTTTAACATATTTTAGATTACTTGACAACGAAGGGAGAGGGTGAGAAGAGGGGGGAAATTTGAAACACAATGTTTTTCAAGGGTCAATGTAGAAAAATTATCCTTGCATATGTTTTGAAAATAAAAAAACTTCAACAAAAAAGCAATAGATATTACAACATAAAAAACCCCTTCCTATATTTCCAGTCATCTGCTTACCTCCATATATTCTTGCTGTCCTCATACACATGATACCCCACCTACAGACTAGACATTTTCACCTGCTATCTATCTCCTACATCTAGAACTCTGATGGCATCTGGCTTCCCCAGCTTCTCTTAAGTCTTAGCTAAAACTCCATCTTCTTCAAGAAGGCATTCTCAGTCTTTATTTTTAGTATAATGCTGCCTTTGGAGACTCCCAGTTTACCTCTAATGGTGGCACCCCTAAGGGGGCTTCTCTGGGCATGCAGAGATATCCTAAAATGGAGCCATACTTCAACTCTTTCACATGGGTCAGGGCAACCATTTTTAATTTAACTAAAACAGACTGCATTTTTTTTTTGGTTTTTAAAAATTTTATTATTATAGCTTTTCATTTACAAGATATATGCATGGGTAATTTTTCAGCATTGATAATTGCAAAACTATTTGTTCCAGTTTTTCCCCTCCTTTCCTCCACCCCCTCCCCATATGGCAGGTAGAACAATACATGTTAAATATGTTAAAGTATAAATTAAATACAATATATGTATACCTATCCATACAGTTGTTTTGATGCACAAAAAGAATCGGACTTTGAAATAGTGTACAATTAGCCTGTGAAGGAAATAAAAAATGCAGGCGGACAAAAATAGAGGGATTGGGAATTATATATAGTGGTTCCCAGAGTTCTTTCGCTGGGTGTAGCTGGCTCAGTTCATTATTGCTTATTGGAACTGATTTGATTCGTCTCATTGTTGAAGAGGGCCACGTCCATTAGAATTGATCATCATGTAGTATTGTTGTTGAAGTATATAATGATCTCCTGGTCCTGCTCATTTCACTCAGCAGCAGTTCATGCAAGTCTCTCCAGGCCTCTTAAATCCCTGTTTACCTCAGTTTCCTCATTTGTAAAATGGGAATAATAATAACACCTGCCTCCCAGAATTGTGAGGATTAAATGAAGTGACAGTTGTAAACCATTGTGCAGTGCTTGACACATAATTAGCACTATAGACATGTTAGCTAATATCTATCTACCTATCTATCTGTATGTCTGTCTGCCTATATTTATGCCATCATCTAGCTATCTATCCATCCATCTATTTCTGTCTATCTACAATCTATCATCTATTCATCTATCTACTGATCTTTCTATCTATTTATCCATTCTTATCTGTCTACTAATCTATTTATTTACCAATCTATATATACATCTATCCCTATTTATCTAACAATATGTTTACCCCCAATCTATTTATCTATCTACCATTTAGCTAGCTACCTATCTAACAATCTCTTTACCCACATCTATTTATCTACTATCTACAATCTACTATGTCTACTTATCTATCATGTATCTGCTAATCTTTCTATCATCTATCTACCCATCCATCCCTATCTATCTATCTATCTATCTATCTATCTATCTATCTATCTATCTATCTATCTATCTATCCATCCATCCCTATATATGTATGTATATATGTATGCATATATCTATCATGTATGTATCTATCTGTATACATATTTATCTGAACAGACTGCATTTTAAAAACTGGTAAGACTAAAACAGCTGCTGTTTCTGGTCAGAGTCCCTTCCTATGTTCTTCTCTTTCCTGTTGTGTCCAGAGGGTGAAGATCCCAGTTCACCCACATCATAGGTATCATGAACTGAATAAGTGAAAGGGGAAGGACTTCCATCCCCAGCTCTCTTTTAAACCAGCTCCAAAAAAAATTGGGATTGGGAGGTAGGAGTTGTTTTTCTCTGCTTTATTTATCTTTCTTAGTTTCTGGCACTGGTGGAAATCTTCACTTGAACTAATTGGCATCAGGGTGACCTTGGTAAAGAACCACTTGGGGAGGAATAAATATGTCTTCTCCAAGGCAATGAGGGTTACAATATCACATTAGTGTCTTCCCTTAAGATTATTTCCATTTTATTCTGTATATGTTGTCTCTTCCATTAGATTAAATTCCATGCTCCCCCTTCTAAGAGCAGGGGCTATTTTTGTTTGTTTATTTTTACCTTTCTCTGTGATCTCAGTGCTCATCACAATGGCTTACCCATGGTAAATTCTTATTAAATGTTTGTTGACTAAAGAGGATTGGTGTTATGAGAAAGATAATGAGGATTCCTTGAGACATGTTGAATTTGTTATAGGTTACAGGTCATGTGATTGGAAATGTGCAATAGAAAGTTGGTAATGTAAGACTAGAGCTCAGGAGAGAAATGAGGCTGGATATGAAAATCTAAATATCATCTGTATAGAAATGAAATTTTGTTAAGACAACTGTGAGATAACTCTACACACCTCTCAGATTGCCTAAGATGATAGGAAAAGACAACAACAAATGTTGGAGATGACGTGGGGAAACTGGGACACTGATGCATTGGATTTGTGGAATTGTGAAGTGATCCAACCATTCTGGAGAGCAATTTGGAACTATGACCAAAGAGCTATCAAACTGTGCATACCCTTTGATCCAGCAGTGTTTCTACGGGGATTGTATCCCAAAGAGATCTTAAAGGAGGGAAAGGGACCCACATGTGTAAAAATGTCTGTGGCAGCCGTTTTTGTAGTGGCAAGAAACTGGAAACTGAATGGATGCCTATCAGTTGGAGAATGGCTGAATAAGTTATGGTATGTGAATGTTATGGAATATTATTGTTCTGTAAGAAATGACCATCAGGATGAGTTCAGAAAGGCCTAGAGAGACTTACATGAACTGATGCTGAGTGAATTGAGCAGAACCAGGAGATCACTGTACACAGCAACAAGATTATACGATGATCAGTTCTGATGAACATGACTCTTCTCAACAATGAGACGAGTCAGGCCAGTTCCAATGATCTTGTCATGACGAGAACCATCCGTGGGAACTGAGTGGTTACAACATAGCATTTTCACTTCTTTTGTTGTTGTTTGCTTGAATTTTATTTTCTTTCTTACATTTTTCTTTTTTTGATCTGATTCTTCTTGTGCAGCAAGATAATTGTATAAATATGTATGCTTATATTGGATTTACATATATTTTTACAATGTTTAACACATTTTGGATTACTTGCCATCTAGGAAAGGGGATGGGGGAAAGGGGGAGAAATTGGAAAACAAGATTTTGCAAGGGTCAATGGTGAAAAATTATCCTTGCATATATTTTGAAAATGAAAAAAACTTCCATAAAAATAAAATAAGATAATTAAAATTCCAAGCTGCCTTTCACCTCTAACCTAAATCTATGCTAGTGATCCTCAAATTTTTGTTCTCAGTATCTTTATACTATTAAAAATTTTTGAGGAGCTATCCAAAAAAAAAAAAAAAAAGAAATGATATTTGAATCCATGGAAACTGATGAGAGTACTGGATAAGAAGTTAAAGGAAGCAAAATGAGAATCAATACAGATAATTGAGAGACACCTAAACATAGCAAGTAGGATATGAATGATGATTTAGCAACTGAATCAATCAATCAACAAGCATTTTAAGTTCCTAATACATACTAGGCATTGGGGATAGAAATACAAAGAAGATCTAGACAGAGCAATTAGACAGGTGGGAAGAGAATCAAAACAGAGAAGTAACATGAAAACTGCCCGGTAGAGTCAAATGTTTCAGAGAGGCCAAGAAAGATGTGAAAAGGGAAAATATTTTAGCAAATAAGAAATCATTGTTAGCCTTGGAGAGAATAATTTCAGTTATATGATGAGCTCACAAGTCAGATTGCAAGAGGCTGAGATATAAATGAGAGGAGAGGAAATAAAGACAATGAGTAAAGATAATTTTTTTCTAAGACTTCACTTATTGAAGGGAGGGAAGATATGGGAAAATAGTTTTGAGAAGGCAGTAAGACTAAGGGAATTTTCAAGAAGGGGGAGATCTGGACATGTTTGTAGGTGATAGGGAAGGAACAAACAGATAGGGAAAGATGAAACTTGGTGGTGTGTGTGTGTGTGTAGGAACAATTGAGGGGGCAAGCTGCCAGGGGAAAGGAATGGGTAATATCTGCCTATTCAGTACCTTATGTTGATCTAATATCTACTTCTCTGCTCCAAATTATTGTTTACTTTAGCACCTGATATCATAATGGATTGAGGACAGAGAGAGTGAGAGGCTGACAATTGTCGTTTTTCACAATTGCTATTTTCCCTCACCAGGAAACTCAAGAGTGTTCTTTAGATCAGGAAATATCATGAAAGGTTATAGAAGCACAAAATCTGGATATGGGCATGGACCTGGAGTTCTCCTTTCCAGCATTTTGCCGTTGAGTTGGAACTTCCTTTTATCTGGGTTGGTGACAGTAGTTGTTGATTACTCTGGCTACTATTGTCTCCTTAGGAGAATTTTGCATAATTTGAGAGGGATTTGAAAATTTCCATGCAGAGAATTGGAATACTCAATCCTTTAATGAGACTGTGATAAAAGTTCTTGGTTGGTGATTCAAAAAATATGCCACATGATAACAAATTTTATACTTCCTACCTGGATAATTTTTTTAGCTTTTACTTTTTTTAAATTTTATTTTATTAAAGCTTTTTAATTTTGAAAAGATATGCATAGATAATTTTTAAACATTAACCTTGTAAAATCTTCTGTTCCAATTTCCCCCCTTCTCCCTCCCCTCCCTTAGACAGCAAGTAATCCAATATATGTTAAACAGGGTAAAATATATGTTAAATCTAATATCTGCATACATATTTATACAATTATCTTGCTGCATAAGAAAAAATCAAATCAAAAGGAAAAAAAGAGAAAGAAAATAAAATGCAAGCAAGCCACAGCAAAAAGAGTGAAAATGCTATGTTGTTATCCATACTCAGTTCCCACAGTCCTCTCTCTGGGTATAGATGGCTCCCTTCGTCACAAGATCACTGGAACTGGTCTGAATTGTCTCATTGTTGAAAAGAGCCACATCCATCAGAATTAATCATTGTTGCCATGTACAATGATCTCCCAGTTCTGCTCATTTCACTCAACATCAGTTCATGTAAGTCTCTCTAGGCCTCTCTGAAATCATCCTGTTGATCATTTTTAGAACAATAATATTCCATAACATTCATCGACCATGATTTTCTCAGCCATTCTCCAACTGATGGGCATCCACTCAGTTTCCAGTGTGATGCCATTACAAAAAGAGCTGCCATAAACATTTTTGCATATTTGGGTCCCTTTCCCTCTTTTAAGATCTTTTTGGGACATAATCCCAGTAGAAACACTGCTGGATCAAAGGGTATGCCCAGTTTGATAGCTATTTGGGCACAGTTCCAAATTCCTCTTCAGAATGGTTGGATCACTTCACAACTCCATCAACAATGTATCAGTATTCCAGTTTTCCCACATCCCTTCCAACATTAATCATTATCTTTTCCTGTGATTTTAGCCAATCTGAAAGGTGTGTAGTGCTGTACCTCAGAGTTGTCTTAATTTGCATTTCTCTGATCAATAGTGATTTAGATTATTTTTTTCATATGACTAGAAATCATTTCTTCATCTGAAAATTGTCTGTTCATATTCTTTGCCTGTCTGGATAATTAATACAGTGACATACTACTTGAATTCAGGCTTTTATACCAAAATGCCATTACTGCTGTGATCCAAATGATACATATGCCACATGTTCATACAAGAGTTGTAGGATCAAGGGCCCAAGTAAAGGAATTGACTTTGGTAAAGTCTCTTTATCAGAGATTGAAGTAATGGAGTAGTGTAAAGGGGTTTTAAGATTAGAATAGAGAAAAAGGAAATTTAATAGGAATAGCCACAATTTTCAGAGTAAAGTACAAAACAAGGGATAGGGGTGATAATAGGAAGTCTAGGGAGAAAGAAAGTTTGGAAAAGTCAATGGGAAATATGCATTAGATGGTCAATTAGTATCAATTAATTCCCAGTTAAGATTAAATAGTCACAATGTCTTTGTGATTTCCTCTAGTGACATTTAGTAGCATATGAATAAAGGTAAGAATGCCAAATGGTAGAGATAATTCATATTGGGGTTTAGCAAAGTATTAGGGAAAAGTCAAGAGGACAGAGTATTCAAGAATAGAAGACATTGTAGAATTGAATTGATCAACTAAAGACTCAGGTTTGGGAAAGGAAGAGCAAAGCCAGAACATAGATAATGGGCAGGTAAAGTACTGCAGGGTATAGGTCATGCTAAGAAGGAAGAATGGATTTATGAGAAGTGAGGAACAGGACTATTTGACCACCTGGCTTCTCTTGACTGAACAGATATGGAACACAAAGTGCTCTCATCAAGTCAGGAGATTAGAGGTCAGGAAATTATGCCCAAAGATCAGATTAAATGCTAAGGATAACCCCAGCTTCTCTTGCCAAGAATATTAATAGAATCTCATCACAGTAGACTCTCAGAGTTAGAAGTGAACTCATGCATACCCTTGGCCATAATTCAAATTAATGAATATTTATTAAAGGCCAGCCCATGAAGATCTCTGTACTGGGAAGTAGGCTGCCTGAGGGGAGGAGGAAGAGATACAAAGGTCAGATACAATCCTTATATGATTGATGTTGAGCTCCCTTCACCATCTTGTATTATCTTCCTCTTGATTATCAATGTCTTTCCTCAACTGGAGCCCTGACAACTGAACACAGTGTACCAGAGGTAGTCTGTCGAGGGGAAGGAATTATAAAGTATTATTCTTTAAACATATTCCAACAGCAAAGCCAACAACTTTAGAATTTCCTTTCTTCCCTTTTCCCTGTTGACTTCCCTTGTTTCAGTTTTTTTTTTCCTTTGGCTTGGATGCTTTTCTAGGCGTTGATAATTCAACTCCCTCCCTCCTTCCCTTTCAAAGTTTAGGATTGTTAGCTCACTTAGGCATGCAGTGCTGTGAAAGCATAGTCAACTCTTAAAAAAGCTAGTTAGCTCTGCACAAAGAAAACTATGTTATCCATTGACAGTCTATACTTGTAATCCCAGCTCACAAATGCATGGCACTCATAGATCATAGGATTTAGAGCTGAAAGGGACCTTAGAAAATATCTGCTCCAACTCTCTCATTTTACATATGAGACACAACAGACCTAGACAACAGAAATTATTTGTCTGGTTACATTGTAGATTTGAATTCAGGTCTTCTGACTCCAAAATCATGTTTTTTCCCCTACATACCATTTCAAGAGTTTATATATATATATATATATATATATATGTGTGTGTGTGTGTGTGTGTGTGTGTGTGTATATATATATATGTGTGTGTGTGTGTGTGTGTATATATGTTATATATATATATAATTCAGTGCAAGTCCATGACTACTATTGAGAAATAGCTTAAAGCAAATATCCTGTCAATAGTATAATAGTAAATCTATAGTGTCAATAAATAAACATTTATTAAGCACTTATAATGCACAGAACATAGTACTAGTTGCTGGTGAGAGACACCATTTTAGATTTGGTCCCTGTTCTCATGGAGCCTATTGTCTAGTCATAGAACAAATGGAATGAGTCACAAACACAGATAAGTAATGTACATTAATACATGGTAAACATATAATTATTATTCAGCTATGTCCAACTCTTTGTGACCCTATTTGGGCAGAGATACTGGAGTGATTTTCCATTTCCTTCTGTAGCTCATTTTATAGGTGAAGAGATTGAGGCAAATAAGGTTAAGTTATTTGCCCAAGATCACACAGCTAGTAAGTGTCTGAGGCAAGATTTGAACTCATGAAAGTGAATCTTCCTGACTCCAGCCCTGGTGCCCACTGTGCCACCTGACTGCATTTAAAATACATTAGGGAGTTACAAAACAAAGTGGTTCTACCATAAACTATCACATTATATCATCATCTATAAGAAACACTTTTTATTTACACCATGGACAAAAAAACAATGGTTTAGTTACCTTGACAACAAATAGTCTCAGGAGCAAACTCCTTTTTGATCTTCCCTTAATCCTTTTCTTCCCAGCAATATCCCTGACCCAAGACAACAATAGCCTATGTCTTTTGATTCCAAATCTAATTCCTAGATATAGTGAAAAGGAATTGCTTCTCAATAGAAGTATCAATAACAATACTAATAAAATTGTCAGACTAACAAAAGTGAGAAACACTAGGATAAATGGACTCATTTCTTTCTCCTTTGTAGTTGGCATACCTTCAGTTTTGATTTTTTCCATTTTCTTTCCTCCTCCCCCCCTCCCCATACTTAGTACCTGGGAAGAGAAGGAAAAGCAATGTGAATCAAGGAGGGTCAGCATGAAGAGGTAGAATAGACACTGTATTGGAGTCAGAAACCCTGGATTCTAAGTTTTGATTCTCTCTTCACAAACTGTGTGACTTTAAACAAGTCACTTTCATCATTGACAAAATGATGTATTGAATTAAATAAATCTCTAAGATCTTCTAGGCTCAAAAGATAGATGTGAAAGCTTGCTTCTAGTTCTTTTCTCTCTCCCTTCACAAAGGCTGACCAGAATATGTAGAAAATGCTAATTAGTTACTATGCCCCTAAGCAGAACCATGGCCTCCACACCCTCTAACTTCCTTTGGGATTGGGCCTATGACAGATCACCTTCTGACGTGGCTCTCCCAACTGCTTTTTGCCAGTGATGACTAGCTGCCCTGAAGTTCACAATCTATAAATTTCCCCAGCACCAAATTTCGAAGCATTCATTCTCTGGTAGAGTCACCAAGCACTTCCAAATGGTAAGTATCCTTGAAATTCTGTCTGTCTACATGTTCTCCAATTATTAAATGCTCTTGGGCTTGATCTCAATTGAAATTGCCACCAATGTAAGCAGACCTGGTCAGGGTAATGGTGTCCACTAATAGGGGAAAACTGTAAACAGGGAACTATATTCTGTCTTGGATATAGCAATGATTCCTGAGTAGTTACAGAAAAAATATTCATCCTCATTGTTCCTTTTAATATGCCTTTGTCATTGTCCTCAGAAAGGAAATCTCAGAGTAAGGAGTCTCAGATGTCATTTAGTTCAATTCCTCTAACAATAGGAATCCCCTTTATTATATCACCAGCCTCTGCTGGAACACTTCTTCAAATAGCGATTTCAATACATCTCAAAGCAGTCAATTCCATCTCCCATACATCAAGACTAAATCAGTCTCTCTAAACCCTTCTACCTATTGATCTTATTTCTGTCCTCTGAGGTCATGCAACAACAACAAAAAATCTAAACTCTCTTCCATGTGACACCTTCTTAAAATAATTAAGGACAGTTACTCTCTTCAGAAAGGCTGCTAGGTGTGTAGTGGATAGAGCACTAGCTTTAGAATCAGGATGACTAATGTTTATGAGTTCAAATCCAGTTTTAGACACTTACTAGCTACTATACTAGGCAAGTCACTTCATTCTGTTTGCCTTAGTTTGCTCATTTGTAAAATGAGCTGGAGAAAAAAATGTCAAACCACTCTAGTTTCTTTGCCAAGAAAACCCCAAAATAAGGTAAGAATCAGATACAGTTGAAAAATCATTTAACAGTAATATTCCTTTCAGAAGATAGCCTTCCCTTCTCCAGAGCTAGTTCTTTTGACCTACCCTTTTATCATACTAAAATGGATGTAGTGTAAATTGCCAGTGTCCTTTCTTAAATCAAGATGGGATTCCAACTCATTTGAATATAATCCTAAACTAAAAACTTCAAAAACATAGATTGAAGTTTGGGGTGTTTCTACTACTGAGCTCCTTTACTAGCAAAGAACATTGGCATTTTATTATGTTTTTAAAGTCTCCTATTTTTTTGGTTAACTTTGTTCTTTGTTTCAAGGGAAGGCTTTCTGGTTGGGGGTGAGAAACAGGGAGAATAAATTTATAAATGACTATGATGAGAAAAAAGAGCAATAAAGCTTCAGAAAATAGATGAACTAAATCCTTTTTTATATAAATAGTATTTTTTCTAATTACAGGTAAAGATGGTTTTCAACATTTATTTTTTGAAAGATTTTGAGTTCCAAATTTTTCTTCCTCCTCTTTCCTTCTCTCCAATATGGCAAGCAATCTGATATAGGTTATACATGTGCAATCATGTTAAACATATTTCCACATTAGTCATGTTATAAAAGAAGAAACAGATCAAAAGGAAAAAAATATGACAAAAAAACAAGGAAAGTGAAAATAGTATGCTTTGATCTTCATTCAGACTCCATCAGTTCTTTCTCTGGATGTAGATAGCACTTCATCATAAATTTCTTGGCATTGTCTTGGATCATTGCATTGCTGAGAAGATCTAAGTCTATCATAGTTGATAATCACAGAACTGAACTAAGTTCTAAGACAAAGAACCATGATTTAGGCAGTTACAGGATAAAATCAATTAACTACAAAGAGGATCAATTAAAAGAGGATACAGAATCAATCTCATTGTTTCAATTGCCATTCTCTAAATGACAGAAATGACAGGAAGAGGGGGATGAGAAGGGAGCATAGTTCCATGGTGAGTTGGGAATAGGTCTGACTTGGAAAGAGAAGATCAGACTATAAAAATGGAATTGTATGACCTTTATGCTCATTGCTCATAATCTCTCTCACTCCTATGCTGCTATCTCTGAAGAGGAAAAAGAGGACAGTGAAAAGAGGACAGATGTAAAGGAAAGATTAACCTTTTATTCCTTTGTACTGGTTCTTTTCCTGTTCTGTTGCAAAAGAAGGCATGATAGAAGTATCAGGACATTGTGGATAAAGTGTTGAATTTTATGTAGTCAGGAAAATCCAGGTTTAAATCCTCCTCAAATACCCCTGATAAATCTCTTAAACTCAGGTCATGAAATGAGGGAAATTAAACTACTGTAGGTCTCTTAATCTTTAAATAATTGAAGAAAATGCTAAATTTCAGTAAAAGGTTAGTGAAAATAAAGATGTAATTGTTTTCCCACTCGAGTTCATAGAGCTTTTGAAATCTATCCATGGGAGTTGGGAGTGATGAGGGATGGGGGGGCGGTTATCTGTGTCAAATGGTGGTCTTCTCTAGTGTGGGATAGGGAGGGAAGAATGGAGACAGTTTGGAACTTAAAATGAAAAAAACTAAATTAAATTTTAAAAATTATGAAAGTGATGAATATAGAGAAAATTGAAAGATCTATAGGAAATGATGCAGAATCAAGTACTAGAGACAAGAAGACAATAGCAACATACAGAATGACTGTCACAACAATATGAACAAAAAAAAATCAATTACCAAAAAAAAAAAAAAAAAAAGAATGTTGCAAAATGATAAAGAACAAGAGGTCTCCAAGGAGGAGAATATGAAAAGATAATTCCAACCCATCCCTTTGCAGATTTGGGAGATTTTCAACTACGGTATATACATATTATATATTTTTTGCTATATTAATAATTTTGGTAACTTTCATTTTTCTTTATTGTATGGGATGATGGAGAGGGGAAAGAAATTTTGGTAATGTTAAAAAAAGATGTCAATGAAAATTTCTTGTTGTTGCAAATTTAATCATATTTTATTTCCCCCCGATTATACATATAAACAATTTTAACATTCAATGAAAAGTTATTTAAAAGAAAAAGTCTGTAAGCTTCTTGAAGACAAGGAGTATGTCTTTTTTTTCTTTTAACCATTTAGCATAGGATCTTGCATATACAGGCATTTGATAGATGAATTCAGTCCAATATCTGCTTTGAGATAGACAGGAGAGGAATTAATTATTATTACTATTTAATGTGGCAAGAGTTTCTTCTACTTTGCAAATATAATTTGGGAGAGGTATCTTTTTTGTATTTGTATTTGATATGACACTCCAACAAAAATGATCTCTTTATTTTAGTTTCTTTGTAAACAATTGATTTTTCCCCATATTTTCATGTTCACCATCCCCAAATACCTTTTCAACAAACTTTGATGATTCTAACTGGCTTATTTTGAAGATTCCTCCAGTCATCCTGCTCGTCTTCCTCCTCACAGTTGACATGGGAGATTCAAGCTGTTTTCAATTAGACTTCCCATCCAGTACTAGAGGTAAGAGCATTAAATGGAATTCTATGACAAGGGCATAGTCATGACTGGTTAGCCTTAAGTTGAATATGTACAATTCATTATCAAAACTTTCAACTAATATTCTCATTAAGAGAAGTCTCTGCTTTTGTAATTCAGTCATGTCTGACTCCATTTGGGGTCTTCATGGCAAAAATATTGGAGTATTTTGCCATTTCCTTCTCCAGCTCATTTTACAGATGAGGAAACTGAGGCAAACTGATTTGCCCAGGGTTACACAATTAGCAAGGATCTGAGGCTGGATTTGAATTTAAGTCTTCCTGATCCCAGGTCCAATACTCTGCTGATCCTACACTAATCCTAAATACAGAAGGCATCCTTAGGTTTACTGTAGGATCAGCATAGATTTGCATTTGTAGGGGACATTTCAACAATTGGAGTCTAGAACAAAAACACTTTTTTGCTATATTATTTTGAGGATCTAAATAATAAGTGAAGCAGCCATGCAGCATGGAGTCTCATCGCACTGTGCACCCTAAAGAGTTATAGAAACGTGAATTATTTTAGTAGGAATGCATGACAAGCATAGATGCATCGTGACTATACAATAACATATGATAAATTCATGAGTAAATAAAATGCTATGTGCGGTCTGAAGGAGCTAGGGATCAGGAAAGAACCCATGAAGGAGAAGTCATTTAAATTGTATCTTAAAAGTGGTGATAGGTAGAGGAGAGCATACCAAGGCACAAAAAACTATGTGAACAAAGACCTGGAGGCAAGAAAGTACAGGTCACGCGTTCCTGCTGGTACTAGAATTCTAGTTTGTCTAGAGAATGGAGCAACATAAAATAAGCTAGACAATAAGCACCAAGTTATAGAGGACCTTTATTGACAAGCTAAGAATCCAAACCACTCAGCAAGCATTAGGAAAACACTAGAGAGATCTGGGGCAGCTAGGTGGCGCCATAGTCTACCGAGTGCCCATCTGGAGTCAGGAAGACTCATCCTCCCAGCTTCAAATCCAGTATGTAGTAGCAGGGTGACCCTGAGCAAATCACTTCACCCTGTCTGCCTCAGTTTTCTCATCTGTAAAATGAACTTGAGAAGAAAATGGCAGACCATGCCAGTATCTTTGCCAAGAAAGCTTCAAATGGGGTCACGAAGAGTTAAACACACCTGAAAAATGACTGAACAAAACAAGAGGGATTTCAGTAAAGGAGAAACGTGATCAGAACCATCTCTAAAGATCCTGGCAGGGAATATTGGGAGGAAAAAGAAGATGGGAGAAGGGAAGGTCTAGTAGGACAGTATTCCAACAGACTAGGGGCTCTGGGGACTTTTACCTGGCTCCTATTTTATGGCTTCTCTGAGCTCCAGGTCATTGGGAGGGCTTGGACAACGGAACCACTGTTCTATATGTTTTCTGGGCCTTCCTCGTGTTCCACTCTCTTCAAGTGGCTGAATCATAGCTCAAGAGCCTCCCCAGGGGCACTGGGGAGAGTATTATTTTCTAGACCTCTGGTTCCCAGAGCTATTACCAGGGTTGAGCAACTGGGGCTTTGCCCTAGACATCAAAATTTAGAGGGGTGCTTGTTTCTCTTCCAGCTGATACAAAATAATTGGGTTACTTGCATCAAATTTAAAAGCAACCAGACTGTTTAGGCATTATCCTACTTTTAGGACAGTTTGTTTAACTTAGGCAATACTTTCTCTTATTTGATCTTAATTTCTTCTACTCTGAATACTCTTAATTTTATTTTCTTTCACTCTTCTGTTCTAGCAGCATATTTAAAAATAAATTCCCCTTTATACAAAAATCTCATAGCAAAATGTTTTTAAAACAAAATTTAGCTTATAGATGATATGTCATGGCGTAAACAAGACCATATGATTAGCAGGTAGGTTGCAAAAAGTTTATTTTTCTCAGTTGGACATCTGAAGAATTTGGACAGAATTCCAAAGCAAATGAATAATGAATGTTAAATGTATACAATCCATAGATTTAGAAAGCTACTTTTTAGTTGGCAGTTGAGCTTTGGTAATATCAGAAGCAGGGATGGGAGAATAGGAATGGTTCAAAGATACACTTAGCATTTATATCATAAGGGACAGAATTAGGCATGTCTGGGAGATAGGGTTTCATGCTTTAAAGGCAATATCTCTGGGAAGCCAAAGGAGACATAATTGGTGAACTTGGACATCTGAAAAAAATAGGCTTTTTTTCCCTTAGCTTAAAACAAGCCTAACAACTTTATTCTTTATATCATAGCAGATATTTATGCAATGAGTTAGATCATGGTCAAATAAATGGGAAGACAGAGAAAGCAAATTTTGGATAAAGGTTAAAAAAAAAACTTTCTATAACACATTTACATTGCCAGTAACTTTTCTTATGATTTGCATCAAAATGCATTGTCCCGTTTGCATTATTGTCTGTGAATAAATGAAAGACTTAACATTGAAGGTTTAGAAATCATCATCAATATAAAGCATTGTTAGGCATAGCTTCTAGCAAGCCTAAGAAGGCCAAATCTCCTTCAAAAACTATTCCCTCTGTATTAAGTGAAAAATTTTCTAGCATCAAATACCTCAGATAAGGATCTGCTATCCAATGCATAGAGAGATTTAACATAAATCTATAAGACCAACAACAATTCCCCAACAGATAGTCAAAGAATATTAACAGTTTTCAAAAAAATTTTGTAAACTATTAACAACCATATGAAAGACTGATCCAAATCACTAATAGGAAAGAAACAAATCCAAGTAACATTGAAGTTTTACCTCAAGCCCATAAAATTAGCAAAGATGCTAAAATTTGTAAATAGCCAATGTTGGAGAGGCTTTGGAAAGATAAGCATACTAATATCCTGTTAGTGGAGTTATGAATTGGTCCAATTATTCTGGAAAATAATTTAGAATTTTGCTAGAAAAGTGACTAAAATGAACGATTCCACCACTAGGAATATACACTACAGAAGTAAAAAGGCAGGAATGAAAAGTCCTATATACCTCCTGAATAGTCATAGTGTAACAGCACTTCTTATGGTAGCAAAAAATTGAAAATATAGTAGATGCCTTTTGATTGGTCATTGATATAAATAATGAGATGTGAGTATAGGTTGGGTAATATTACTGTAAGAAATAATGAATGTGGGGAATCATAATAAGCTTGAAAAAACTTATAGGAGGCAGTGTAATGCAATGGAAGCAAAGGTGAATTTTAAGTCACAAGACCTGGTTTCAAATCTTAGTTCAGCTATTTATGACGATTTGTGTGAGCTTGGACAAATCACTTAATCTCTCTGTGTCTCAGTTCTTTTATTGGTACAATGAGGATGTTAGATTAGATGACTTCTAAAATTCATTCTAATTCTAAATCTTATGTTTCTATGAATTGATGCAGAGTGAAGTAAGAAGAACCAGGAAGCAATATGCATAAAAATAAAAGGAACAGCAAAAATAAAATTTAAAACCCTGAATATTATGTAATTATAATTATCAAGCATGACTCCAGAGAAGAGATGAGAAAATGTATCTCTCTTCCTTCTTTGCAGAATTGGGGAGGAGACTATGGATGTGGAACATTGCATATGGTTTCAGATTCATTTGGTGTGTGATTTAATTTTACAGAACATTGTTTTTTTTTTAAATCTTCATTATTATTAGAGATAGCTCTCTGAAAAGTGGGAAGGGAGAAAGATATATTTGAAAATAAGTGTTAGGTGATTCTTATCCTTCATTCTCCAAGAGGTCCACAATGGCATCACTATGTTGGAGTCAAGGTACAGCATATCTGACTATTGCTCAACAGTCCAATATGAGCTTGGAAGGCTCTACCACGGGTTGGACACAGAGAGAATACTTGAAGTGGAGATGCCTCTAGTGCATCTCACATTTCTTTTGAGCTATTGTAATCCTGCTTTGTTCATAGAGCATCATGGTGCCTTTAATGCAGGGACACCTTGCTAGGTGGTTCTTTGTCAATCTGAGTGTCATACAATCAATTCCAAAGTTCTTCAGAAAGACCTTACTTCTTCTGAACTCTATATGAATACTTGTCTCATGTGAATTCTCCATAAAGTAGTCTTTTAGGCAAGCTTCCATTAGGCACTTGAACAATGTGCCCAGCCCTCAGAGATGCCCTTTCTGCAGTACTGTTTGAATGCTTAGCTGTTTAGCTTGGGAAAGGATCTTGGTGTCTGGTACCTTTTCTTGCCAAGTGATCTTCAGAATCTTCCTAAGACAGTTAAATAGAAGCAATTTAGTTTTCTGTCATGGTGCTGGTATACTTTCCAGGTTTCACAGGCCTACAACAATGAGGTCAGTGCAATGACCTTCAATTTGATAGGCAGTCTGATACCTCTTCCCTCCACACTTTCTTTTGGAGTCGTTCAAATACTGAGATAGCTCTCAGGCAATTCATGTGTTCACCTAATCATCTATGTGTACATCCCAGGGAAGTATACTGCCAAGGTAAGTGAACTTATTCACAGCATTCAATATTTTTAATTCAATATTTCTCCATTTGCTGTAACTGATGGTATATGATGAGGTGCTGGATAGTGGAAGACCTGGGATCATTAGGCCAAAATTAGAATAAGAAGCAGAGAATCAATCCATACTTTGTTGCATCTTGAACCCAATCATCTACAAACAAAAAATCCTCCACTAACTTTCCCTCCATCTTAATTTTGGCTTGTACCTTTTTCAAGTTAAATCATTTGCCATCAGTGAAAGAGCTGACCTTGATGCTGTTTTTGTCCTTGCTGAAGGCAGTTGACAACAGTGCTGAAAACACCATGCTAAAAAGCATGGGAGCAAGCACACAGCACTGGTAATTGGGAAAGTGCAAGAGTGTCATACATTATCCATGCCATCATGAAAATGACATTCGATACTGATGAACTTCAGGCACCCAAATTTTGCCATAATTTCCCACAATCCTCATGATTAACAGTAACAAAAACCTTGGTCAGATCAGTGAATGTCGTGTATAGATTACCATTCCAGGCATTTTTCTTGGAGTTGTCAAGCAACAAATATAATGTCGACTGTTCCTCAGCTCTTTCTGAAGCTGAAGTTCTCATGTAGATGATCATCTTCAAGGTGAAGGACTCTGTTAAGGAGGATTCTGGCAAGAATTTTGCCAACAACAACTAAGAGAGAGAGATCATCTTCTTATTCCTCCCTCCCCACACCCCATACTGTGATTGTCACAGGAAAACCTATTTCCTTTATCTTTGAGGTGGACAATGAATGTGATACAAAATGTTTAAAATGTGGTGGGAGTTATTGTAATGTAAAAACAAAAAGTATCAATGATTTTTAAATAACAGTCCTTTTAGCCATAAAACTACCAAAACAAAACAAATACAAGGAATGATGTCCAGAACAGTTTGAAAACCTTTAGCACTGTTAACTTGCCCAAGAGCTCCTCAGCAAGAGTGCAGCTATCAGAGCACCTGAAGGAGCAGGTATCCAAAGGACTCTAGGAACTTTGAAGGGAAAAGTGAGAAGCTGAGGACCTGAGATTCATCATTCCAGCTTCTACCAATTGGGCTACTAATGGTCCTGAATCTGCAGCAGTTATCCTTCCTTATTCCCTTGCTTCCCTTCCCCACAACTGATATTTAGGATCTTCTTTGGGTCCTGGTGATCCATTTATCCATCAGTCTCTGTGTCTACTGCATGGTCTCCGTACATTCCAAGATTTAAGAATCATCAGTTGAGCTACAAGAAATAGTTAAATTTCTCCAGGAGATGAGTTACCCTTTCTATATACCTAAAAATGAAATAAAATCAGAAGTATCCCAAAGACATTAAAGAAAAAGAGAAAGGATCTATATGTAGAAATATATTTATAGAAGCTTTTTTATGGTGACAAGGAATTAGAAATTGAAGGGAAACCCATTAGTTGGGGAATGACTGAGCAAATTGTAGTATATGACCATGAAGGAATATTATATGCTATATATATACAACATAAGAAATGTTGTAACAATGACCTACTATGAAAGACTTAGCTACTCTGACAATGATCTAAGAGGGCTTTAAAGGGCTTATAATGGAAAAATGGTATCTCCCTCCAGAGAGAGAACTGATGACCTCTTTGAGTACAAATTAAAGCATATTGTTTTTAACTTTTTTTCTTGCCTTTGAGGGTTTTTTTTCAACATAGCTAATGTAAAAATATGTATTGTATGACTTCACATATACAATAAGGGAATTTTACATTGTTTGTCTTCTAAATGAATGGGGAAAGGGCCACAGAGAGAAAAAGAATTTAAACTCAAATTTTTGAAAATTAAAAACCTAAAAATATCCCACTAAGTTAAGATCCCAAGGTCTTCCAGATCTTGAGGTCCCCCATGCTATCTTTCCATGCCTGGTTTTATAGTCTTGTCCCAGATTCTTCCCCATTCTACCTGCCCTTGTCTTAAGACACCAGAATATATAATAATAAACAATTGTCTATTTTCTTGCTTTAGCTTGCTACTTCTTTTTTTAAAAATACATTTATTTATTTAGGTGAGGCAAATGGAGTTAAGTGACTTGCCAGTAAGTGTTAATTGTCTGAGGTCTGATTTGAACTCAGATCTTCCTGAATTCAGGATTAATGTTCTATCCACTATGTCACCTAGCTACACCTTCAGTTCATTTCTTACCATAAATGTGGCCCAAGTGCCATTTAGAGAAAATAAAACCCATTTTGCTAAGTGATTGAATAACTGACATCCTTGGTGTTAAAGCAATACCATTCCATCTTTGCACTGAAAGATGTTAACATTTGTGTGTTTAGGCTGCTTCATGGATGATGATTTCTATGAAAATGGGGAAAAATGGAGGACTAAAGACTGTCAAGACTGTAGGTGTTATGAGAAACACATGACTTGCTGCCTCAGGTAAATTCTAGGCCACCAGAATTACTCTGAACAGAATGATCTCAGTTACTGATGATCATCTGCCCTCTGTTTTTATGATAAAATATATTTATGATAAAATATTATTAGCTCAATGAATCTTCTTTCAAAAACAATTTTTCTATGAACCAATTATAGCTCACATTTATATCACACTTTAACTCTGAGTCTCAGAGGTCAACTTGCTCACCCAGAGTTCCATAGCTAACAAAAATGAGAGACAGAACTAGAACTCAGGAGTGCTGATTCTAAGTTCAAAGTTGCCTTCTTGGGATAACCATGTATGTACCAGACACTATGATAATTAATGGTAGTAAATATGCAATCCTAGACTGATTTCCTCCTGGATCTGACATGTTATTTTTCTGCCTTCCTCATATTTTCTTTTCTTTTAAATATTTTATTTTTCCTCAATTACATGTAAAAAAATTTAACATTATTTTAAAAATTTTATTTATAATTTTTTGACATTTTTTATTTAAAAAAAATTTGTTTTTTATTTATAGATTTTTATTTACAAGATATATGCATGGGTAATTTTCCAGTATGGACAATTGCAAAATCTTTTGTTCCAATTTTTCCTCTCCTTCCCCCCCCCCCACTCACAAATGGCAGGTAGACCACTACATGTTAAATATTTTATAAGGTTTTGATTTCCTTTTTTTTTTCTCCCTTTTCTCCCCTCTCTCCAAGACCGCAATCAATCTGATATAGGTTATACCTGTAAAATCATATTAAATATATTTCCATATTGAACACAAAATTCATTTTTAAAAATTATTTTTTATTGGTGAAGCAATTGGGGTTAAGTGATTTGCCCAGGATCACACTTCTAGTAAATATCAAGTGTCTATGACCAAATTTGAACTTAGGTCCTCCTGACTTCAGGGCTGATACCCTTATCCACTATGCCACCTAATTGCCTCCAAAATTCATTTTTTCAAAAAAAAATGTGAATTTTTAATTTTCTCCCTTTCTCCTGCCTTCCTTTCCCTACTCTGTAAGACAGTCACCAATTTAATATACTTCTTGATATTTTCTTAAGGAAAAAAAAATGAAAGTATTTGAATATCAAGTAAAACAAAGCAGAATTAAGAAGGTACGTGCTTACTGAAAGTACCATAGAATATATCTCATGATCAAATTAGAATTATTTTTGGATAATCAACTTATATACATATTCCAGGTCACTATTCTGTAGAAGAGTAAAGAATCAAAGGTTATAAGAAGAGTAAAGAATCAAAGGTTATGTATTATGTAAGAATAACATTTATTTAGCTACTTAGCATCATATTCAATATCTCATTTGGCATTCACAAAAACCCCCTAAAAGTAGGAGATCCAGAGATTGTTATCTTCATTTTACAGGTGAGGAAACTGGTAAGTGAATTGTAGTAGGAATTGGCCTGAGGAATTCAAAGGGAAGATAGTTCTAGAAATATGGGAAGTTCTAAAAAACACAGTTCCGATGACATATTTACAAATAGTTCTGATGAAGAAGAAAAGAAGAAGGCATCTAGAGAGGCTGATGTGGCCACACAGGACTTCTCTAATACACTCAGATTTTGCAAGGATATAATTTATAAAAGATATAATCAGAGGCATATAACAAAGACTAAAATCCAGAATAATTTGGGACTTGAGAAAAATGCTAATGATTGGAAAAAGGATTATTTTAGCCATGTTCTGGTAAAGTCAAAGAGTAAAGAACTGACAGACAGACAGGCTTTTAAACTCTACAAGTCCAGAACTGAAGTTAGCACCTTTCCTGCCCCACCAATCAAATTTGTCCCTTCTCACAACTTCTATTCTGGTATTATCATTCTCCTAGACAATTAGACTCTAAACTTCAGTGATATCTTGTCTCTCCTTCATATGCCATATTCAATTGATGGTCAATTGCTAGCTGTTTTTCCTTTGAAATACCTCTCACATTCCATCTATCCATTTTGCCAGATCATATTGACAAAGGTTACTTAATTTTGATGAGGTCTGAGGGTACTGAAGAAGAGGTACGGCAGGAATGGGTGAGGGTCAGCTGTCCAAGGCCTGAGTTTGGGGTATTTTGCTAAACCCAAAGGCTATGGCAGAAAACCTTTATTGTTAAAGAAACACCAAGAGGTTTGGTGGGCATATCATTCTCAAGAGAGAAATGAACTGCAAAGGGTCATTTTCTGAACACCCATTTTATGCATGAGTCTGAGAGGAGTCCCAAGTGGATGTGAAATCTTACCTGGAGTCCTAACTTCCTCCAAGAAAACTTATCTTGCTCCAGAGGATACAAGACTATTTGGGTTTATAGATCTAAGGAGACATTTTGTTGGTGATTTTACATAATTTTACAGGGCTGACTCAGATCAAGCAGAGTTTTACTCTCGTCAATTTGAGAGCTCATATTCAAATCCTAGTACTTTCTCTTATTATCTGTGGAACTTTAAGTATATCAGTTAACCTCATTGAACTTTAGTTCCCACATCTGTAAAAGGAAAAGATTCTCTCTAAGGCCTTTTTCAATTCTGTACTGATGTTCCTATAATACTTTTCCCCTGTCATTCACCTAGACTTCATTAAAGCATTTGATAATGTCACTCATGCTTATCCTTGTGGACAAGACAGAAAAATATGGGCTAGATAATTATACTTGTAGGTGCTTTTAAAGTTGGTTGAATGACTAGACCACCCAAATGAATAGTTCAGTATTCATTTGGTAGGATGTATCTAATAGGATCTAACAATGATCTGGTTTTGACACTAATATTTAGCATAAGCATCATGACTTTAATGAAGCAGAAATGGCATATTTATGATTTTTAACGTGATTATTTTGAGATTACTTCAAAGAAATAAGGATGTTATTCCCAGCAAGTATGGAGAACAAGGAAGAATCTTACTGTAACTTAGATAGTGTATCCCGTTTATATTTCCCCTATGGCCAGGGGGTTGTTATTTATATTCAAAGTGTATGGGTTCCACTCTTAGAAGAGAAGAAAAGAATTTCAAAAAATATCTCTTTGTATTTTCATGGAAAATGAAATGTTTCTCTAAAATATTGAAAGTCTTCAACATGAAAACAAACAAGGAAAGAAATAAGTATGTATTAAATGCCTAGTATGTATCAGGCAATATGCTAAGTATTTGGTCCTCACCACAACCCTCTGAGATGAGTACTATTATCTCCATTTTATATTTGAGGAAATTGAGGCAAGCAGAGCTGAAGTGACTTGGACAGGGTTGACATAGTGTCTGAGGCAGGATTTGAATTCAGGGCTTGCTGGCTCCAGGCTCACACTCTATCCATTGTTCCATCTAGCTGCCCCAAAGAAAAAGAAATTCTGAAGGGGCAGAGATATAAAGACATAGCTAGCTGAAGAGATTTGAATGTGGAAGAATGTGGCATAAAGAAGGAAGAGGATCACTGAATATTTGGAATTAGGAAATAAATATGAAGCTCTTCCAGAAGAGAAAGAAGCTGGATCCTTTGAGGAACAAATATCTTCTGGTTTGTTCGGTTCTTATTAAGTGCTAATGAGATAATGAGATATTAGGATCTTACTAAGTGTTAAATCGGTACTTAACAATTCTCTAGTTCCTGCCTTTACTGGGAGTTTTACTTGTGAACTCCTGGGGAGGAGCAAGTTCATTGGTTGAAGTAATTTTTTCCCAGAAGCCCTTGCGTTATCCCATGCCCATTCTCTGGGAGGAGATCTGCTGTGTCAACTCAAATCTCTCAGACAGATTCTTCTTCCTGTAGAGAACCGTTGTTGTCTCCCCACAGTTGCCATTAACTCTGGTCCAGACTTCCCTTCCTGCAGAGAGCCACCTCAAGTCTGGTCCAGACAAGACACTCTCTCTCTCTGAAGTGCCACCCTCTTTTATCCTCCCAAAAGAATTCCAAAGAATGATATATAAGTGCTGTTAGGTGATAGAATACCCAATAAGAATTGAAAACAAATCAAGAAATGATAGATGGTGACTATTTCCTGAGGAGATATTAAGGAAAACAATATCTTGACTTCATAACAGCTATAGAGATCTGTTCTCTTCCTAGTTAACATTTGTAATGCCTAATAGGAAATTTCCTGAAACTTCTCAAACCAAGTAGTTACTACGAGCTTCTTTATAATGTTTACATGGGAAGCAATGAAACTTCCAGGGGGGAATCTAAAAAGCATTAAAATATTATGAAGTTTTAGGTAATGTCAAAAATAAAAATATTAATAATCATACTGTAATCTACATTTAAAGGCACAAATATGCCAGAAATAATTTTACCCAATTTACCATCAAACTACTTCTGATTTGGAAAGAGATAGAGATTACAGTTTTCCTCCTGCCCTCAAACATTATTTTTCCCCCAACACAATTTCAGGGCAGAATTAGGGAAAAGGAAAAGATTGTAGTATATAGTATATAGTTTGGGTTAATATTCCTGAATAGTTGAGCAATAATCTCATTCCTTTCTGGGCCATTCCCCCATTTCTGGAATAAACAAAAGGACTCTTTCCTGATACACACACATATTTATCTATCTATATTTGTATCTATCTATCTATCCTTTTTAATGGAAAAGGATGAATCATGGCTCCCATTAGCTCTATATAAATAAGGAGACAATGATTTAAACAAGAGTAATTTTTTTAAAGAAAAAAGTTGGATACTATCCCCTTAATTCATTAATAAGAAAAGCTTCTTTGTCCTTGACCAAACATCCACCTTTCCAAAGGGCTTTTCCAAGGGTTTTAGAAGGTATTTAAGAATCAAGAAATGTTACTTCTCAATATTTCTAGAGAATTTTTTTTTAAAAATAAAGGTTTTTTTATATGTTTCTACAATTATAAACTGGAAAACTTAGGGAATTAGGCAAAAATGGAAAAGATATGAATAATTCCTTGATTGAAAAATAAAAGAGTACATTTTAAATATCTTTATATTAAAATAGTGTTAAATCTTTAGATTATTATATATGTGACAAGTGGTGTGGAATAGATATAATTTGATGGGCATCCTTCGGCTACAGTAATGATAGCTACTTATAGCAGACTAGTTGCCCTGATTTCTCCAACAATAGAAAACCATGATGTCCCTTAATCATTCAGCAACCTACTACATGCCATTGTGTTAAGCACTGAGAAGTACAAATGTGAAGGATGTCCTGTCATAAGGCAACTCTAGCCTAAGGTCACTTACTATTGTCTTAGTGGTTCTGTCAGAAAGGATTCAGTTCACATTGGATGGCTTTTTGTTTATAACCCTGAGCTGGCTAAGACATACTGTAGCAAAGTAACCAAAAAGTTTTGTGGTCTCCTAAAGGAAGAAATAATTATCCTGCAATATTGTTCATTGCTCACCAGAAAGTGCTCAGGAAACTATGTACATCTGTAAATAATTCTCCCTTTCACTGACAAACTCACAAGTATTGGCTCTAAATAGGTTTAGAAAGTACTGTATTATATGTGCTATAATTTTACTAACTTAGGAAACTCTCCTATCTCTACTTTCAAGAACCATTCTTGATTTCTAAGTCTCCCTTTCTTATTAATGACTATATATTCATTATTACATATAATCCATGCTATAGTCACATGCATTGTCTTGTATGATAAAATTAATAACTAGTGGCTAGAGCTACTCTGTGGAGTGTTCAGTTGATTGTTTCTGGTAAATCCACAACCACCACTTTTAGTGAGTGGAAGGAGGGTGAAGGGAGAAGTTCCAAATTCTTCTAGCACATAAAGGTCATGGAAGATAAAAAAAGAGAGGCCATGATTCTGGGCTCAATAAGTGGGGACAAAAATTGGAATAAAAGAACCTGGCCCTGTTTTCCATCTTACCTTCCACTGATATTTTCAAAAGTTTCAATTCAGTTCAGTAATGCTCTGGTTTTGCCTCGAATTACAGGTCAACCTTGCATCCCAAGTTCCTTGCATTCAAAATCTCTACCACTGTTGTCATAGTTCTCCAGGATCTGTTCATGTCTATGTTACTGGTCTCTTCTATTATGCACCTACCAGTCAGGAAGAAATGTTAGAAAATGTTGTAAAGCATATCCCCAAGCTCAAAGAATTCAATGGAGTCACTTTTATTAGTTTATTATGAAATTACCTGTTAATTTACAAGGTGAGAAGGAAACTTAGTCTTCCTTTGAAAGGGGTAATCAGGGAAGAGGGCTTCATGGAAGAGGTGACTCAAAGAATATTCTAATCAGCTTTTTTTTTCTTTTTTTTTTCTTTCCCAAAGCTACCTAATTCCCATTATATTCGACAGGGAAAACTGTGTAGATATTTTTGACCTAAAGACCTGTAGTGTTCACATTGTGAAGAAGGCCAATCCTGGTAAGAAGTGTGAAATTATGAGTGCTTCAGGTTAAAGTCTTCAAATTTCTCTCTCATATCAATAAATTAAGAAGAAATTCACTAAGATCTGAAGAAGGAAGAACTGCACTATTGGACAGAATCACTCTTATCTTTAGCTCCAAATTCATTGTATTCTCCCCAGTTCTCATCTGGTTCTACATAATCTGTTTTCCTCAGTTGCTGTGGATAAAAATTTTTCATCTGCTAAATGCAGACAAATAAATTATCTTCATGTTTCATTAAATTTTGGCGTATTATTACTCATGGAAAATGCCCTTTAATGGATTTCCTCTTTGGGTTTGAAAGATAGTAGTGGTACAACCATTTTGGAAAGCAATTTGAAGTTTGCAAACAAAGTAACTAAATGTCCAAACCCTTTGAACCAGAGACTCCATTATTGGGTTTAGACCTCAAAGAAGCTATCAATAAGAAGAAACTCCCCATATATTCCATAATATTTATAGCAGCACTTTTGTGATATCTAGCAATTGGAAATTAAGTAGATGGCCATTAATTGGGAATGGCTAACCAAATTGTGATACAGAAATGTAATGGGATATTACTGTGCTGTAAAGAATCATTTACACATATGAACAAAATGAAAAGTTCTATATGAACTGAAGCAGAATGAAGTAAGTAGAGCCAAGAAAACAGCATTCAGAGTAACTACAACAATGTAAATGGAAAGAACACACACACACACAAAAGTGAATATTATAGAATTATAAAATCAAGCAGAATTCAAATGAAGAGACATCAGAGGAAATACCTTATCCCTTCATGGAGATGGGAGGTTCACATTTGTTATACATTACACCTTTCAGGTTCTTCCAATGTATCAATTAGTTTGGTTGCCTTTTTTTTTTCTCTTCTCTTAAAAAAATCATTATTTATCCTAGACATGGCTCTCGGGGAGGAGGAGGAAGTATAGGAAAAAGACAAGAAGGAAAAGTGATGTTTGTGATAACTGTGGTGATATGAAAAACAGAAAATATTGATAAACCCCCCCAAAAAATTTTTTTAGTGATGGCAAACTCATTACTTACTAGGCTACATACATAGATAGCTTAAATGGGAAACCCAGAATCACAGCATTTTTGATTGAAAGAAATCTTAGGTACCATTTAATTTAACCTGTATCTGAAAAAGAATCTCCTTTAAACTATAAGTTCCAATAATTTTGTGATGAAGAGAGCTATCTACACCCATAGAGAGAATTGTGGGAATGGAGTGTGGACTACAACATAGCATTTTCACTCTTTTTGTTGTTGTTTGCTTACACTTTTTTCTGTTTTTTTCCCCCTTCTTGATCAGATTTTTCTTGTGCAAGATAACTGTATAAATATGTATACATATATTGTACATATTACCTGCCATCTAGGGGAGGTGGGGGGAAGGAAGGGAAAATTTAAAACACAAGGTTTTGCAAGAGTCAATGTTGAAAAATTACCCATGCATATGTTTTGTAAATAAAAAGCTTTAATAAAAAATGCTTTACAAAAAATAAAATTAACTATAACTAAGATCACTATGGTGGCACACATCTTGCAGCTATCAGGGAGGCTAAGGCTAGAGGGGCTCTTGAGCTCAGAAATTCTGAGCTGCAGAATGCTATGTTTATCCAGTGTCCTATGTTTGGCATTAATAATAGGGAGTCCTAAGGATTATAGCAGACTAGCAAGTTGCTCATGGAAAGGTAAAAATTAACCCAAATTCAAAGGTCAAATGACACAAAACCATGTATCAAGTAATCTCTTGCTAGCGGTATTAGGTCTATGAGTTGCCCATGCATTTCTTGACTACATGAGATAAAAAAGCTCCAATCTTAAAAATAAATAAAAATAAAATATACTTAAGTGGTTATCCAGCAGTTGCTTAAAGACCTAAAAAGGGAGAATCTATTACTTAATTAGATCAAATTCAATTTAACAAACATTTGGTAAATATTGTGCATTATCTCCAAAGGCAACCCATTTCACTTTTGCATGGCTGTAACTTTTTTGTTATTCTAAATTATATAAACACCAAAAACATGAGTATTTTGATGTGTAAATACAGAAAAAAAGATTTGTATATGAAACTTCAAATTACTATTGCATAAAAAGTAATAATTCAACATATTCATTTTAAAATTGTCCTATTTGTCTGTCTGCTTCTAAATTATCTATCCATTAATTTTTTTTAAAATGCTTTACTGTTATGCTCTTCATTATTTTATTTTGTTTTGTTTTGACAACAGTATCCCTTAGTAAGGCCTACCTCTTGGAATTTCCATTTTATGAAGCAGCCAGCTCTAATTTGAAGTCTTCATTCCCCTTCTGGCCCAAATCCTGGTTTCTTGACTTCTAAAGCAAACCTTTCTTCTTTCCTACTTTCTTCCTTCCTTCTTTTTTTCCTTCTTTCCTTCCACTCAGTGATCCCGCTATTAGATATATATCCCAATGAAGACAAAGGCCAACAGATAGAAAGATCTTATATACACTAACATTCATATTAATAGAACTTTTTGTGGCATCAAAGAACTAGAAACAAAAAAGATTCACAGATTGAGGAAAAGCTAAACAGATATCAACACATTAATGTAATGCAATATATCTGTGGCTTAAGAAATGACTGAAAAATTCAAAGCAGCATGGGAAGACATAAATTAATGCAGGGAACAATAAACAAAAGTAGAAAAATAACAGTGAATAAAACAAGTGAATCGAAAGAATAAAAAAACTGAAACTATTATATTATAATGAAAAACCTTGATTCTAGAGATAATATATTATCCTTTCATCCTCAAAAATGTAGGAAACTATGAATGGGGAACACTATTTACCATCAGGCTCAGTTGATATGAAATACTTTGCTAAAGTATTTTTTGCTTTCTTTTTTAATCTTTCTTACAATCTCAGGGTTAAGGATGAGGGAAAGATAAAGATATTTAGAAATGAGGTTGATGTAAAGACAAAAAGAAATATTTTTTTAAAAAGGTACTCTGTTATTCTGGGTCAGTTGTGGACTTCATTCACCTCTAAAAAAAAATGGAAGAACTTAAAGATCACCAAAAATAATGTAAGTATTGGTAAATCTGTGCCTCCAAATTCTACTTATCCAGCCCACTTGGATCCTCCAACTAACAATCCATTACTAACAACTTGGACTACATATTTTGGTGGTGTTGGTTTTGCACCGATATTTTACATATCTCCTTCTGTTCACATGTGTTTTTCTTCCTTCCAGACCTAACTCAATTCTCTGCCTTGCCATTGAGCCTATCTTGTGAACTTAACATATTCTAACTTGTGTTCTAATTATAAATAAATGTCTATTAAATTGAATATAATTTAACACTGACAACTTTGCTTTTACTAGATTATAAGCTTCTAGAAGGCAAGATTTTTATTATTTTTCACCTAATATTCCTCATGGATAGAAGAGGACTATGTCGGTACAAGTTGGTAAGATTAAGCCCCTTTCCCTAGAATAAAGGTTACCTCTCTTTGTTCATGAACCCATTTGGAAGTTCCATGAAATAACCAATCCCATCTCAGAATGTTGGTAAACGCACACAATAAAATAGACAGAATGATAAAGTCACTTATATTGAAATAAATATTATTTCTCCATGCAAGTTCCAAGACCCCCTGAAATCTCTATGGATTCTTTGGAGGTCAATGAACACAGGGTTCAGGACTCCTAATATAGAAGGAAAAAAAAGAGGGAAAGCAGCTGATTCATTTGTAAGGTGTAAACAGGAATCATAGAAATTCTAGCAATCTAAGGTACTTTCTTACCTGGCTGTCACTGATGATTGAGCTACTGAAAAATGCCTTTGCTTCCCCGATTTGTCTGAGAAAACCTGTTTAAGTAGCTTATTCATTCTTAAGTACGAAGGACCATATCCTCAATGTTTTGGGTAGAGAGCTATTCTAAACAAATTTTCCAGCTGTTGGTTATACATCATTTTCTGGAGTTGTCCCTCTCCCAACTCCCTGCTTTTCCAAATCATTCCTACCATACAGGAGATAAGATATAAGACAAAACCAGAGATGGCCATTAGCCACATTTAGTACTTGCTTAGCCAGGGTCAAGTGATTTCAGTTCTCTTAAGGTTCAGTTTCCTGAATTCCATTGCATTCCATAAAACAGAATGGCTTAACACTCGTATTGGTTACCACATAGCTCTGCAGGACAGTAAGTTGTGAACTTTAAAATGCTACCAAAAAGTTGGAGCCAATACCACTGAAGGTCTTCTCCAGATTCAAGCCCTCCTGGATTTCTCATACTTGTCTGTGTCAATGGGCAAGTTTCTGACTGAAGTCTCTCTTTCATCACAAAGACAATGCAGGCTTTTGCTTCTAGGGGTCAGTCAGGACCTTGGCATCGATCTCTCCTTGATGACAGGGGTTCCCACAAGAAACTTTGGAAGATTTTGCCCTTGTAGCCCAAATTTTCTTCTTGTGGGACAGAGAGCCCTGCAGGGATGGATGCATTTTGCCTCTTTTCCCCCAAAATGAGTCTAACCTCCTCAAGAAAGGTGTCTCTGACAACTTGAGCCCTTATTCTTCCAATAGCATCTGTCCTACTTGCATCTTCATTTATTATTTTATGTCCATGCTATGAGCTTAGTAACACTAAGCCTAATGGACAGCAGAGACCATGTGGGGCTAATGGCAAGCACACTGGAAGGGCTTACTGCTGATAGGGGAAGAGCCAGGGAAGCTTTGGAATGACACACACTCCAGACAAATGAGGAAACACAATCAAAGCAGCTTTATTTTGTCCTCAGTATTTCAGTGCATCAAACAGCAGAATCCAAAAGGTGAAAGGCAGCCAAAGGGGGCCAGAGGCACATGGTGAGGAGCTTAGAGGAAGAGCTGGAAGGGCTCCAGAACTCCCCATGGCCGCTTAACCCTCCTGGGGACTAAGCCATGGAGGACAGAGCCGGGGAAACCTTCTGTTCCCTCATGCACTCCCCATCTCAGAGCACCTGTGACAACAGCACAAAGCATCTAGCAACCACTTGGGGCCATTTCTTATGACTACATCACAAGCCATTTGCCCAGAGGGCAGAAAGGAGGCGGTGTGGACTGAGCTCTTGGATTCCTGGGCGCACACACACATGCACCCACCCAACCCATGGGGGGAAAAGGAAAAAAGGAACAAGCCAGCCCAGCTGCTGAGCAGACTGCATAGAGGAGGCCCTACTCTCCATTTTTCTCCATAGTCTGTGTCTTTTTCCCACACCCTGCCCCAACTGACCAGGGATCTGGACTGAGCACTAGCCAGATCTTAGCCAACTTACATGGAACTGGAAACAGGCCTAAGGAGCAGCGAGGGGGAGGGGAGAGCCACAAAAAAGAGGAAAAAAGAATGCTCACTGGGTACCCAGAACATTGGTGGAAACAGGAGGGAGTACACAATCCTTTCTCTTTTACCCTCTTTGAAGACTGCAGAAGGGAAGAAGGCAAAAGACAGTAGAGTCTAAAGGAACCTGGGATGGGCTGATGTGGGGAAGGTAAAGGATGAGATCTACCTTTGCAACACACAGTCAAGCCAAGTCAGCTCCCTCACAGGCTGGGGAAGGGACTGAGCTCAGTGTGCTCCAAGGTTGAGTCGACAGCAGCAGATCTAGGACGGGTTCGGTGGAGACACAGGAGAGGAAAAGAAACAATTTTTGCTGTCCTCCTCCCCTGGCCTTAATTCAGAAGGGGTGGGAGATATGCTGTTTAACCATCTATCCCTATCTATCTCAATGCCTTGTGAGTCTCCCACCCCCAGTCTGGGTGAGAGACACAGACAGAGGGACAGGACAAGATGGGCCCTCTCACTGTCCTCCTTGAAGCTTGTGGGCAATGGTGAGGATGGTCTTCAGGGCAGGCATGAAGCCGGACACCTCACTGAAGCTACTGCTGCCCACCACCTGGGTGTGCACTGCTAGGGCCTGCTCAAAGCTGCCAGCATCAACACATCGGGAGACCTCATGGAGCCCAGCCAGGACATTGGGAGAGAGCTGTGAAGGTAGAAGCAAGAATATGTCTAGGTCAGTGGATCTTTTAGGGAAAATTCCCGATAGTACCAGTCCTCCCACTGTGGCTAGAAGATATAGCTTGAAAAGGGAAAAAGGAGAGGTACCCACCATTCCCTCCTGAAGCTTCTCATACAGATATTCCAGTCTTAGGGCTACCTCCTCTAGCTTCCGTTTTGTTTTCTGAAAATAAAGGGGAAAGATCTGTGGGTGTGAATCTAGGCAGGGACCAGCATTGGACAGTATTTTCCTCTACCCTGTTATGGTCAGTCAGGTGCTATAGGCTAGCCCAAGGTCCTGAGCTGGAAGTCATCCTTGCTGTCCTACTCCAGACCCTGCCCAAAGGTCAGAGGAAGGGCAAAGGCCTCACACTGGGACAATCTCCTTCCCTTACCCTCAGGTGTTAACCTTTCTAGAGCATCAGATCCAGATAGTTAACCAAGTAGGGACCAAGGAAGTCATGGAGGCTGAGCAGGGACCTGCTGCTGAGGATAACCTGGAGCCTGTCCTTTGGGGAGGGGGTGAAGGGCAGGGGCTCACACGCACAGGGTCAAAGGCTGACAGGGTACAGCGCCGCAGAAGGGCTTCAAAGCTGGTCTTCAGGGGCTGATGTTCCAGGGGCATCTCCTTTTTCTTCACTTGCTCAGGTGGCAGCTGCTGTAGCTGCTGAGAATTGAGAGAGACAGGCTGGTCATATAATTAGATCAATCCTGACAGGACAGCAAGACCCACAGACCAGCCTGCACACATAGACAAGATGTTTTTTCTCTTGCATTCCCTGAGGACCGACTCCATGATCCCTCTTAGGAAAAGGCAGCCCTGGCCCCTAGGATCTGAATTAGCTCTCATTCTGCATAGCACACCAGAGAGGGAACTTAAAACACAAGCTCACTAAGTGCAGGGATATTGGGGGAAGAAGCCCCCTGCTCTTCCATTCATCTTACTTGCAGACTGAGCTCTCCTGGAGCTCCTGGGGGAGCCTGACCCATGCCAGAGATAGGAGGGCCAGGTGAGCGGGCTTCTTGAGGATTGAGGGGTAGGTTTCCAATAGGAGCTGTGATGGGGGCTGGTGGAGTAAACATCTCAGGTAGCTATAACAAAGAACATAAAGGGTCACAGGTCTAGGTTAGGTCTAGAGATTTTTTGGGCTCTAATGGAAGTCTGAAGGGGGAGGACCAAGGGGATGCAACTTGAGGGAGAGGTGGGTAAGCAGATTGTGGTCAGGGAGAATCAGTAGAGCCAGGGTGTTTGTGGAGGGGACGGGCACACAGAGGTATGTATGGAGAGAAGAAAAGGGTTAACCTTTGTTCTTTGGAGGCCTCCTTTGGAAGCTGAGGTGTCTCTGCAGGGTTCTCGGGGCCCTGTGAGATACAGAGGGATAGACAGAGAAGCATGAGGGACAACGGTCCCCCAAGAATAGAGGTCCGTAGAAAAGGGGGAATAGGAACTTTGTACAAGCTGAAGCACATGGATATTGTTATTCATCCTCAATAGTTTTCTCTAACTGATATTTTCTAACTCTCTGAGGGCCCAGACAGTCATAGAAGGAAGAAGGACTAGAAATCAAAGGCAGTTTTCTGAGAAAGACCAACTGATGAAGGAGACAGAAGGGAGAAAGAAGGAACAAACTGACCTGAGTGGGGATCCAGGATTCCAGAGGCTGGCAAAATTCTAGAAACTGGAGCACCAGGCCCTCCTGGAGGACAGCATGTCACAGGGAAACTGATGGGAGCAACTGGAGCTTGGGAGCCAATGGGGGGTGGTAGACCAGGCCCAGGGGCCCAGCTCGGAAGTGAAGTGGACAGGCCTGGGGCCCCTGCTAGGAAAGTGGAGCCAGGAAATGAGAGTGTCTGGGGAGCCATGGGTGGAGGTAGTCCAAGGAAAGGCTGGGTGCCTGGGAAGCCCACAGGACCAGGGGCTTGGGTCTGCTGTACTCCCAGCAGCTGTGGTTGAGGCGGAGCTGAAACAGAAATGGAAAAGAGGCTCAGAAAAAGAAGAAAGAGGACATGAGCCCAGGAGCTAGTCGAAGAGAGGAATGGGAGAAGAGCCCACAGAAACCTCTCCTGGATAGTCTTCTATTCCCAGCAGTTCGCTCACCTGCACCTGCTCGAGCACCTGGGAGGAGAGGCGGAACCAACCGAGCCCCTGCTACCCTTGAGTCCCTTGTGCCGGGTCTGGGGCTCTGATAGGTGCTTGGATGGCTGAGGGTCATTGGTGCTGACAGCTGAGGCATGAAGACCCCTGGTCCTGGGGGTGGACCTGAGACCTGCAGAGAGAAGGGGCTCCACAAGTGTGACAGAAACCAGGGGCTAGGGAGAGGATACACAAGGAAACAAATTCCCGCCTTCTACTGGTCTTAGGGGCTGGCCTCTACTCTGGTAGAATCTACCCTGGTCCTTGGAAGGAGAAGGCTATTCTCAGAGACCAAAGACAAGGGGCCTGCGCATGTTCTCAGCAGGTGTTCTCAGCACATCCGACACCTCAGCCTCAAGAATCGGGATCCATCATTTGTTGGAGTTAGAGCTCAACGGGACCTGCAGACTAACCCTGTCTGTTATTTCACAAATGAGAAAACTGGGGCCTAGAGTTGAGATGATTTTCCTAAGGTCACAAGAAGAAGAAGATAGCAGAACTGGGAGTCAAACCCTGCTCTTCTGTCCCAAAATGTCGGTGACCAAGCCAGGCATGCTACCCCAGCCCTCCCATCACATGGCCTCACCTGGGCAAGAGGGCGCAGTCCTGTAGCATGGGGCTGGGCCCCCAGACCTCTAGGTTGGGAAGAGGATCCCACTGTGACCCGGGGAAAGGGGAAAGGAGGAGGATGCTGGTCCAGGAGTCCAGACCCTTGGGCATGGAAGAGGCGATCTCTCAGCTGCTGGACAAGGGGCTGCAATATCAACAACATGGAGGTGGAGCAAAGGACCCAAGCTGGCCTGACCCCACAGGTTTGTCCATTTTTCTCTTTTCCCCTCAGCCTCCTTTTGCCATGGGCTTACTTACTTGAGCACAGTGCTTGGGGAGATAGCTCATGGCAGTGGCGAGGCTGCCCTGGGCTGCCAGCAGGCTGGCATACTGAGTGACTCTGTGGGCTGTGGCAGGGCCAGGGACTGCCCCCTCGGGGCGCTGGAGTGGCCCAGGGCTCCTACTAAGAACCATCACCTTCTCTACCAAGTCCTTTGGAGACAAGGAAAAGGAAAAGGACAAGGGTGAGAAGTCTCTATAATCTGATTAGCTTCCCAGAACTTAACAACAGATCTCCTAGGGATAGAGCTTTCTGACCAAACCTTGGTGTTCGTGTGGGGATTACCTCACAAAAAATGTCGTTCACTCTGTCCCCAAACTCCACCTTCCTTTCTATTCAATTTGCTCAGATCCACTCAAACCAGGTCAACGTCTCCCTCATGCTGGCTACCTCAAAGGAGGCTCCAAACAGAGAGACTGACTGAGTCTCCAAAGTCTCTGGTTCTCGTGTTTCTGATCCTACGGCAGAAGGCCCCAGAATGCAGCCATCAGTGCCTCTCTCATACCTGCAGAGCCATGGGTGAAGAAGTCTGATGGATTTTCACCCAGCATTCCACCAGTCGCTCCACGTTTCCCGAGCAGATATAACAGAGACAGGCTTCGGCAGCCAGTGCTTCTCCACCCTCCTGCTCTAAGCGGTTCCCCAGCATATCTGCAGGGAGAAGGAAGTTTTGCTCACATTAGAAATCCAAGCTCCCTCCTTGTGCCTCTTTCAGAAGGGTGGCTGACACGCAGGCGGCCTGAGCTCCATGGCTGGTGACATGAGAACGCCGGCTCTACTCAGTGGCAGTGGCACACCTGGGATGTGGTATGGCAATTAGACAATGATAACAGTCTGCCTCATTTGACCACGGAGATGAGGTGAGAAGGAAAAGGTTCAGGGAAGAGGGGAGGCTTGGTGTACCCACCACAGAGCTCAGGGAAGTCTTGAGGGCCACAGTGTGTCAGCAGCAGGGCCAGAGCCTCTTTCCAGCTCTTTAGGCTGCATGAACATGCCACATTCCTCCATTTCTGCTCCACTGTGCAGGCCAGAAGCTGTGGGAAGGTGGAGAGAAAACCTGTTGGCACCGGGGACAGAGGGCACAGGGGGTGGGTGCAGGGAGGAAGGGTTCCCCACCAGCCCAGTGGCTGGGAAAGACCACGTATGGAGGGCAGACCCCATACTCTGACCCTGCTGTACTGCCCACATTGTGCAGTTAGGCTCTAAGCATTCACTGTATCACACATAAATCCCTGGTCCTTGTTAGATGCAATAGGCCCTCTCTGCCCTAGTGACTGGCACATACGGAGGCAATCCTAGATTTCTTCTGGGCAAAATAGCGCTGCTGAGTCTTCCGCAACAACTGCTCCCCACCAGCTCCGGCCAAGATGATGGCATCTGCAAACCTCTCTTCCTTCAAGCACAGTTCCACAGCATGGCCTAGTTCTCCCAGCAGCAGGGCCTCACTTAGCAGTCCATCAGTGTCTGCAAGGAGAGAGTCCCCTCCTTCATTAGACAAATCCCAAACTTGAAACTTTGTTTCTACCCCAAGAACTCCCTCGCAAACATAGGACTTTTCCCTTCCCCACCAGAAGCTGTAAACTACAGCCTCAACAATTACATACAGGATATGACCTGTATCCCCCAGACCTGAATCCCCCATCATTCTCAATAATATATATATATATAAAAGACCCTTGTCCCCTTACTCAGCAGCGTAAACAGCAGCCCTCCAAATTCCCCTTACTTGACCTGCTCAGTATACATCAGGACTCTCTACTCTCAGGATTCCTTCCCCATGAGGTTTGTCTAGGACTAATCTAGTCTGGGGAGGAGCCTGAAACCACTAAAATTGTAACTGATAGAGACAAGCATTTAGCTGGTATTGGAATCCTTTTGTCCCTCAGGCAGAAAGGTACCACTGGAAAAGGAGACACCACATAGGGCTGCTACAGAGCATCTCCTATTAAGCCTTTCCCAAGAGGAAACAGGATAGAGCCAGCCCCCAAAACCATCTTAAAGGAAAAGTTCAGACTGTAGGACAAAGCAGGAAAAAAAGTGAATTTGATGGGAAGTGGAAAGATGCTATTGATACCCAAGGAAATGTCTCTAGAAGTTATGCCCTCTTCCCCCATGCTCTCTATATGGGGCTTATTGTCTGGGTCTGCACAAATTTGGAAATAGTTTTCCACAGCTCATGGCACCTTCGGTGACAGGGATCTCCAGCGGGGTCATGTTCTGAGGAACAAGCTCATCAAAGAAGGCAGAGGACGCAGCTGATTCCTCTGAAGAGTGTCTGGAGCCCTGGACAGGGAGGGAGAGGATGGCAAGAAGTGACAACCTGAGGCCTGCACTTAACAGCAGACTATTGGCTAGCTAGGGGAGCCCCTTGTGAGTCATGCCCTCATTAGTCCCTTCAAGGATGAGGGTGGAAATAAAGGGATCAATTAACTAAGGCCCAACCCCACATTGGGGCTTACATTCACCTGAGGAGCTGCAATGGGAGCTGAGTACTTGGACAAGAAAGGTGGCCCAAAGTCCCAAAACTGCCCCCCATGTGCCTGGAGAATGTCCAGGAAGGCTTCCCACCACACCTGCCTGCAGAAGGCTTGTCTGTTCCAGCAGAGGTCACCTCCTGTGGGGTGAGGACTCTCACCTACTTCCAAACCACTCCCCAGACGTGCGGCCATCTGCAGGAAGAGAGCTGTGAGCATCCTCTTAGAAGGAGCCCTTTCCTCTGCCTGCCATCCCTCAGTCTGGGCGGGGGTGGTCCTCCACTTCACACAAGGACATGGAATGAGGAGGATTGTGGTGGATACTGGGTATGTGTGTGCTGGGGAAACATGGGGCTGCAGGTCATGTTCTCAGATGGGTTCACCTTCCATTGCCTTGAGGCCTTGCTCTCTCTGCTTGCCCATCAAGTCTCCATGAATCTTTTGAGGGTCTTGTCTGGGAACCTTTGGCCATCTCCTTCTGGAACCTCAGGGAGAAAAGGACCCAAGCCCAAAAACTAGGAACCCAATTTCTGTGTCTTTCTTGCCAGATTTTCCTGTTCTCTGAAAGTGACACATGTGTCTGAATTGGAGAGCAGCTCACCTTCTCATAAAGCTCCTCCTTACTGTATCCTAACAGCTTAAGGAATTTGGTCCTGGATTCCTGTTCCAAGGTGACCTGAGGAGTCATGCGACACACGTAAAGTCAGTCAATCAGTGATTGGGCCTCTCCTGAATCACACTTAGTAGACTGTCTTCCAAAATGTCAAATTCCTTCATATTCCAGAAATGGCTTGGGCTGAGGTTTCAAGTGACAGAGTGAGCAAAGACAAGGACTATCTCTTCTCCAGTTTATTGTTCTGGTCTGAATGCATGAGAGCTGACTTCCCTTTAACTGCCCAGGGACTGAACTGTTTCTGAGATCTGCTTGACACCCTGTTACTCAAGAGTCAAACTCTCCCTAATGCTCTGTACACAGGAGACAACTAAACCCCCTTTCCACTGCTCTGAGACAAAAGCCAAGCTTCCTTGGGTGCCCATCTAGGTAAGCTCCAACCTTCCCCCTTCTTTTTAACTTGATTCTCTGCACCTCATTTAGTGGCTCTGTTCTTTCTAGCAGGATTATGACTTGAGTCCTATCCCATCCTCTCACTAGTGATCAGTCATCATCTAAACTGCTCCCCAATCTCTGCTGTCTCAGGTGACCCCAGAGTGGCAGGATTCCAATTTTTACTGAAAAAAAATCAGACATGGCCATGAGCTCCTTCTTCCCTCTTCCTTTTCTCCTATCATTCTGGCACCTTCTGCTATTTTCTCCTCCTTCACTTCTGTTTCACTGGATGAAGTAGCATTATTGTTTAGCAAAGTTAATTATGTTAACTTGTTCAAACAGTCCCATTTCATCTGTTATCTTCAATAGATTGCTGTCTGTCCTCCACATTCTTATTTATTTTCAATCTCCTTGTCTACAGGCCCCTTTCCTATTGCCTACAATATGCCCATATCTTCTCCATCCTGAAAGAACTCTCACTTGATCCTTCCATTTCCACTAAATATTGTTCTCTATCTCTTTGAAGCTAAACTCTTCAAAAAACCTGTCTATAAGAGATGCTTCCATTTCTCTCCACACTCTTTTCTCAATCTCTTGCAATATGGATTTGGACCCATATCATTCCACTAAAGCTGCTCTCTCCAGTTACCAGGGATCTCTTAGTTGTCTGATGGCCTTTTCTCAGTCTGCTTTCTCCTTGACCTCTCTGCAGCCACAGGCTTCCATGACCAGAGTGTGCCCAGCACAGGACTAGGAAGTTAGTCTAGGGGTAAGGTCTCTGAGGAGGGGATCACTGACCCTCATACCTTTAGGAACTGCCAGATGTTCTTCTCAGAGGGCAATGAAGCTCGCTGGATCTGGCTTTGGCAGTAATGCAGAAGACTACCTGACCCTAAGGCCTCCTGCAGCTCCTTGGACCGTGCCAACAGCTCAGACTCAGTGATAACTTGACTGATGAAGATGAGGCGGCAGCCAGGCTGTGACACCTGCTGGGTTGGGGGACTGGGCAGACCAAAGGTAACAAGCTTTCCTCCAAACTGTAAAAGGAAGAAGAAGGATCGTGCATATTCCAGCGGTGTGCCAAAGACAAGAACATGGCCTGTGCCTTTCCCTCTCCTTTCTGCTGTTACCAAAGAAAGCAACACAAAGGAGAGGAAAACCACTGTGGGTGCGCCCTGGATCTGGATTCCAGCTCTGCCACTTTGGGGACTCTACACCAGCCACTTTGCCTTTCTAGGCCCTGCTTTCCACACCTTTAAAATGAAAGTCTAAAGTTAGCTTCCATCTGTAAAACCCCACAACCTCATGAGTAAAGGCATCAGTCAGGCTGACTCATCCCGGCCACAGAGGGACCCTATCACTGGGGAGGACACACACCCCAGGCTGGGGAACACATTTGTACAAACTGAACCGAGCAGAGTTTCCTCCAACTTCAGGCTGCTAGTAGATCTCTAGGGAGCATGCCTTCCTCAACTGGAGCTCCCCAGACAGGACTGACAAAGGTGGCTACTTTTAAACTGTATCCCTCAGTCTGTGTGTGTCCACACTTTGCTATAGACATTTGTGCTCTGAAAATACAAACTCTATTCTTATCTTGGCTGGAATGTTTGGTGTCACCTTTGACCCTTCTCTCCCTCCTTCTCCAAGCTGTCATGGATGACGTTATGTTATTTCTTCTTTTGGGAGATCGTTTGTTCCTTCCCTCCACTTTGATCACCTCACTTCTAGTCACATCAACAGTCTCCTAATTGACTGCTCTGCCTCTAGTTTCTCCTTAGGTCAACCTGTCTTTCACGTGACTGTCAAATTAACATCCCTAACATACAGATGGAGTCACTACTGCTCTACCTACCTCTCCTCACTACATACAGAAGGAAGGCCAAACTCCTCTGCCCACCAATCAAAACCCTCCATATTTCTGTGCCACCTTCCTTTTTCAGCTTCCCATGGGCATCCTTGGATCCAATCCACCAAGCTTCCTTTCTCCCTAACCCATGAAGTTTACTCTGGACTGACTTCCCCCACAGAGTGCTTTCTGTTCTTCTCCTTAACCATTCAAACTACCCATCCTCTAAGACCCACATTAAGGGCCATCTTCTTTATGAAGTTTTCTTGACCACCTAGCCTATAAAGAACCCCTCTACAGATTACAAAGAGTTTTAAAAGACATTATTTCATATGCCACCATGTAATAGAGTGATGGTGGGATGAAATCAGAGGCCCTGGGTCTGTCACATACAACCTGAGGATCATGAAGCAAGCCGCTTAATATCTTTGGGTCCCAATTTCTTCATCTGCAAAATAAGAAAGTGGAACTAGAAGACCTCCTTGGGTTCTTCCAGCTGGAAATTTAGGATCTTGTGACTCTCTGATATAGAGACAACAGGCCTTCCATTTTGCAGATGTTGAAAATGGCTTAGCCAGATGAGGTAACCTGCCCAAGGTCACGAGTTAGTACGTGGAAGAACTAGGTCTTCAACTGAAGTTTCCTGACCCCTCAAACAGAGCTCTATCCACCAGACTGCATCTCTTCAATGCAAGGTTTCTGGAGAAAATAACCATGGAGACTCCTCTGCTTCCTCCAAAGCCTCCAGCATGGGTTTCAAAGGAACAAAAAACTGAAGGGAAACATTAATTAAAACCATTCATTTTACCAATAAGCATACTGAGACCTAAAGAAGTGAACTGCATAAGATCACTCCTAAGAGATCTTTTATTTACTTATGCTAATTGATCTCTGGGTTTTTTTTTGTCTGTATAGACACACACACACACACACAAACACACACACTACTGGCAAGAAGAGACCAGAACTTACTGCAAATGAGGCACCTGTTGGCCTGCGAATCCATTTTGGGGGTTTCTTCAAGGGTGGGATTAAGTTGGTATGGGCCACCTGCTCCGGCACTTCCAGTGGAGGAAGAGGATGGCCAATGCCAAATGGATCAAGGCTACTGAAAGAAGATGAGATCTGAAGGCAGAAGTGTGGATGTGTTACTTGAATGAAACAGGAGGCCCAGCCAAGGCCCCAGGTCATATAAATGCAAACCTGTGACAGCCCAGAGTTGCCCCTAAGGATTCTGGCTTCTGTAATGTGCAGCTGAGAGGGGTGAGGCTACATTCTTCACCTTTTATTAGACCTCAAGAAAGGGAGGATTCTATATACACAAGTTCAGCAGCAACTCATTCTCACTGAGTGCTTAAGGGTTACAAAAGCACTTGTGCAAAATAGTCCTTTGAGGTAAGGAATAATAATAACTATCATAAAGTTAGATGTTAGAAATATTCTTTCTCCCACTTTATAGATGAGAAAATGAAGGCCCTGAGAGGTCATGGGAGCCCCCAAAGTCCTAGGTAAGTAGGAAGCCTGAAGCCCAGGGTCTTGCCACTTGGCCTGTGTTCCCATCATGGCGCCAACTCACTCAGCCTGTCCCCCAAAGCACCGCTGCATCAAGCCCATGACAACTGACGTTGCGCCTGCCTCAAGTGGGGGATACCAGGAGAGGCCATCGCTGTACCCCGTGCCTTATCTGACTGCTCCAGTCACAGCTCCCCCCACCGAGCCTGCCACCCCCTCCCTCCACCTTCACCTTCTCAGCCTGGGTCTTCTGCTGGGCTTCCCAATTCCCTCCCATGACTGAGTACAAACTAATCCAGCCATTGAAAGAGGCAGCTGAGAATACTGGCGGGTTCCGGGGGCACCACTGGACGTCAAAGCACCATCGGTTCTGCGTGGGCAGCTTATACACCACCTAACACAGGGAGACGTGGTCGTCGGGGCCTGATCCCCAACAGTGCAGTCCCAAGCACATGCCAAAAATCAGAGCCACTCCTCCTGCCTCCTATTCCTGCATCTCAAATCATCCTTTCTCCCCAAAGTCAGTCTTACAACCCTCCAAACCTCTTAGCTCCTGAGGCTTCAACCCTCTTCCTTCTTCCAACTTCCTCTCCTTCCCAACTGCCTGCTCCGGGGACATCCCCTGCTTACCTCTCCACTTCCTAGGTTCCAACACAGGATCTGGTTGTCTTTGGCACTACTGAGCAGCAGCTCTGGGTCAGCCTGGCTCCAAGACACTGACAGGACTCCCCTACAAAGTCCAGAAGTCAGTCAGCCCAAGAAGGTATCTGTTTCCATCCTGAAGGAGTAATGCCAGTGTAAAAAGTACCAATTAAACCTGCCTAAGCAGGTGGCATCCTTTCTACCACCAAGAAGGCAGTGAAGACCTGACCTCTGTCCCATGGAAGAAGCCTCTTCTGCCAACCATGACAACAGCTCTCAATGAGGTACCAGTTGCTGTTGGGGGAGGGGGTGTTAGAGTCTAAACTTTTCTAAGGATCATGGTGAAGGCAATCTTGATGCCCGGAGCACTGGCATAGATAAAGCCTCCCAAAGCCTCCAGCCTGCCTTGGAGGCCAAGCCAGGGTTAACCACTAAGGCCTTCACAGTATCAGTTCCAGTCATGCCCTATGGAACTCAAAAAAGCCAGGAGGACAGAAGGGAATGGCTAGAGCCTCAGGCTGTTTTCCAAAACCCAGGGTTCTGCAGCAATCCCTCAGGGTCCTATGGTCTCAGAGACACAAGAAGCAGGCTCTTACCTGGGGTTGAGAACCCCAGGGCAGCCACCTCCCAACAGCAAAGATGGAAAGTCTAGCACTACCTGCTATGGCTGTCCAGCACTTTGAGGGGGGATGAGGCAAACCGTAGGTCCCACATTTGGATCACTGGGAGGCGATCATCCTCAGAGCACAGCACCAGCTGGGTAGCCACTTCTGGATGCCAAGCCAGGCCTGAGCAGTGCATCTGTGGACCAAACAGGTCCCACCTTACACTGTGTCCAACCGTTCCGCAGGAGAACCTTGTTTAACCCCAGACAGACTGTGAGTTCTCTAAAGTTGAGTGCCTTGCTACTTTTGTCTTCTCCATAGAAATATGCCTGGTGCTTGACCATATGCTAGGCAAGAGTAAAACCTTGTGGACTCAAGCTGAAAGATGGCACAGGCTGAATACCAAGCAGGGAGGTGGGCCACCTGTGGGATACACAAGCTCAGCCTTATTTAGCTTTGAGCTCTCATTATTAGGTAAGCTAAAGCTACTTGGCAGGCCTATAATACCAAGGAATAAAACAGGAGCGTGGGATGGGGAAGGAAAGGGAGAGCAGAAATACAAGGTGAAAAGGGACTACAGGATCCAGGACATTCAATTCAAATATTAAGTGCCTAAAATGTAAAAAAGCAGATGTGAGCTGGGAGACAAGTCCCTAGGAGAGTCACAAGAAACAAGAATAGATATCCTTCTAGAAGAGTCCTTCATGGTGTGGGGCTGCTGAGAATGAGAAAGGGGATATGTTAGGGTTTTGCCACTCTGATTCCAACTCAATGTACCACTGACTATTAATTAATCTTGCAATAACAGTCAAGTAGGGCAAGCCAAGAACCTCAGATAGAAAAGAGCTTAGGGAGAAGTTATGGGGGTGAAGCGAGGGAAATGTGAGAAATGTGACAGAGAGGTCCACACAAGGTGCTAGTATCAATCTGAAAAAAGAGAGATCACTTTTATTTTTATTTATTTTTATTTTTTGGCTGAGGCGATTGGGATTAAGTGACTTGCCCAGAATCACACAGCTAGGAAGTGTTAAGTGTCTGAGGCCACATTTGAACTCAGGTCCTCCTGAATTCAGGGCTGGTGCTCTATCCACTGCGCCACCTAGCTGCCTCTCGAAATCTCGAGAGATCACTTTTAGCGAGGGAATTCAAGGAAGGCTTCTTGGAAGTTCTAGCTAAGCCTTGAAGGAACGGGAGGAAAGGATTTTAATAGGTCTAAAATAAAGAACAAGTGGAGGGGCCAGATATGGAGAACAGTGTGGGGAAAGGCATGGAGATGGGAGGGGGCAGTAAGTCCTCCAGTTTGGCTTGGAAGTTTCATGTGATAAGATGGGAAAGGTAGACTGGAGCCAGATGGTGGGGGACCCTTGAATGACAGCCCTGAGAACTCAAATTTTACTTGAAAAACAATGGGGAAAACTTTTGAATAGAGAATTATATGAACAGAGCAGGAAGATTACTTGGGCAACAGTATGTTAAGGCAGCTTGGCAAGGGAAGAAGACTAGAAGAAGGAAGACCAGTTAGGAAACTATTATCACAGCAGAGGAAAATGGTGAAGAGGACCTGGCCTGGTGGGAGGTTGAAGAGAGACCTGATGAAGAGTAGACACAAATGACACCTGAGGTGAAAATATTAGGGATTAGTATCCTAGTGCCCGGCACAGAGTAACATTCACTGATTGACTGACTTAACAAGTAATTGGGTTTGGGAGGTGAAAGGAACAAATATTCAAAATTTTGAGTCTTAAGAACTGGGAAGATACAGAGAGGATTTTTTGGAAAGAGCTAGTTTTGGACATGCTGAGTTTGAGGAGCTCAGGAGATATCTGCCCAGTCCTAGTCTGCAGGCAAATCCCTCAAGCTCTCCGTGCCTCAGTTTCCTCACTTATGATGAAGTGATGAGAGTCAATGAGATTGACAAGGGAAAGGTGTGGGAAAAGGGTCAAGGACAACCACTTTACATTAAAGTTAAGGAAGAAGTGAGGTCAGTGAAGAGGACAGAGATAGGGCATTCCTCAGGATAGCTCTCCCGGTACTCACCCTGTTACTGTGGTCGCTGACCTTGATGATGGGCTCATTCTTCCTTAGATCCCACACCACAGCCTTGCCACTGGGGTGAGCAGATGACAAGATATGCTGGACCTGCTGGTTCCAGGACAGTGCACTGACATCCTCTGGAGGCTGCTGGGGCAGAGATGCACAATTGTAGAGCTCAGCACACTTCTTCATAGTCATGGGGATTCTGTGGCTCTGGATAAGCAGACTGGGCTTCCAGAAGAGAGCCTTTGGGAACTGTGGGAGGCTGGGAAGGGTGTTTTGGGCTTTTGTCACTTGGGCATTGTGGCTCCATCTAAATGTGTCATTGACCATTAATTCACTTTGTAATGCAATAGGTCAGGGAAAGCCAAGGGCCCCAAAAGGTTTCCTCAGGATTTACACCCTGACCATGTCTGAAGGGAAGGAATAGATGAGGGCCACAGAGCCAATCATGACACCACAGAGAAAATGAAAAAAAGAAAACCATGGGAAACATTCAAGGGGAAAATTATGCTACAAAACATTTAGCTGACAATGCTAATGAATTCAAACCCAACTTACCTCACGATACTGTAAGCACAAGGCAGGGAGGGAAAGCAAAGAGAAGACAATTACAGACAAGCAGACTCAAACAGACCAAGGCAAGCAGGCAAAAATATACTTCTGAATGGAAAAACTGAACTTCCCTCTTCTTAGATAAGCCATAAACTCATACCAAGAATATCCATGCTCCCTCTTTTCCTGATGCAGTTAGGTACCTCTCCATTCCCCTGGGATAGACAGGTAAGCCTCTAACCTTTGCCTTTCTTCCAAACCCCATCCCTCTCTCTCCCCCACAGCCTCTTTCCCTGGTCTCGACTTAACTCTCCCTAGATAGTTAAGGCCCCCAAGGAAGAAGGCTTCTTGCTTCCTTCTAGGGAACATCCTTTGTCAGGCAGTCAACCCCCCTCCTTCTCCCCGCCCCTCCCCCCACACCACCTCTCATCATTTTACTGACCATTAGCTTTCTTATTATGGCATCTCAGTGCCTCCCAGCGGCAAAATCATAAGCAACCTGACTCCCTCCTTCCCCAAAAGACACTTCCACACACTGGATGTACTGCAACCTCACCTGGGACTTGGATCCTGGAGTCATTGGCACACTGAAATTATTCAAATCCCAAATGTAGATTTCAGAATCATTTGCTCCTGAGGCCAGGAGGTTGCTCTAATATGAAAAGACAGAAATATAGTGATTTTCTCCATTCCCAGGGAAGACAAATCTAGGCCCTCAGCACAAAATGCACTTGTCTTGAAGAGTGACCAAGGCCTACCCAGGAGAAAATACCCTTCTCAAATACTAGAGGATGAGTTAAAAGGTGAGGACAAAACCCAATGGGGTTTCAACAATAATGGCTATAGTCATACCTGGAAAGGATTGAAGTCAAGAGCTCTGACAGCCCCTGTATGCTTCTCCTTCTGAGCAATGAGAGGCTCCTTCCCCAAAGACAGGATTTGGGAGACGCTGTATAGAGTGAGCACGCCATTGTCCCCTCCGCCTGCAATGACCCCTGAACCTTCAGGAGATCCACTGCTAAAGTTTCCCCAGATCAGTTTGTGAAACCTACAAAGAAAGGACTTGGTCATATTGGCATAAATTCTGGGTTACAGGATACGGGAAATAGCAACCAGAACAGAAACATCAATCTTTCACTCTCCATAAGTATCTTTATACTCTCATACCAGTCACAGAAAGTGGTTCTAACCCCTACCCGGTCCGGCCAATGTGGTCAGCCTCTTTTCAGGCACCATCTCTTTACCACTGGAGGAAGTAATGGATTATAGTCTCTGAACCAGAAGATTCTTGCTTTTCCTTAGTGCTTAGCAGAATGCTTGGCAAGTAGTAAGTAAATAATAAATGCTTTTCATTCTGATCAGGTAAGGCTAGTCCCCAACAGGGACAACCAAGTTCTCCTCTGCTTCCTTGTCCAGGGAGGGCCACTATCACCACCATGAGCTACATTTATGTAGCATTTTGAGATTTACAAAATCCTTCCCCCAAAATAACTCTCCAAGATAGCACAAATATTAAATATTTTTATAAAGAAGCTTACTCCTGAGAGATTACTTGTCTCAGGGTCACACAAGCACATATGAGCCATGTGACCCTGGGCAAGCCACTTTAACCTATGGGCTTCTGTTTTCTTATCTGTAAGAAGGACTTCAGACTAGATGATTTTTAAGGTCCCTTCCAACTCTCAAATCTCAGGGCTGAGTTTCAAACTCTAGTCTTCTGGATCCAAAACCAGAGCTCTTCCTGGGACCCTGGGACCCAGGAGCAAATCCCATCAAAATATTCCTTTTGTCAAAGGAAGGTCCCTTCTATGGGCAAAAAGTTGCTACAACAGTCATCCAAAGCCTCTGTTTGCTACTCTGTGTCCTCAAAAGCCGGCCCCTGTAGCTTTTTCTGTGATGTTGTGAGAGACAGAGCTACATGCCAACACACAGCATTCTGAAAAGAATCTTGCCTTCTGAGGATCCTTCTGGTGAGAGCCCCCAGAACCTGTACAAGGAAAAAGGAATGTCCAGTCCTCTTTAGAAAGACTTCCTGGTGCACATTCCCTTTTTCTAAAAGATCAGTGCAAAAATCAGGCAGTGTGTTGTAATGAAATATGGACTATACTCCAGCTCTACCAATACCTACTCATTCTGTGATCTCGAGAAAAGGATTTTAAATCTCAGACCTTCCACTATAAAATCAGTTCATACATGTTCTCTCCTATGAAGAACCTGGACTAGATAGATTGCCTTTAAGGTCCTTTTCAGGTCTAACAAACTATTCCATTCACTTTTATTTCATATCTGAAAGCACAATTGGTAACTGTTAACAATTCATGAGATTCACAAGTCATTCTTATTTACTGGCTCCCTCCTAGCTGTGTACAAACATGGTTTTCTTATTCTTAAGAAACCTTCACTTAACCTCTAATATTCATTTTGCCATCCTATAAAACTACAATTCTGTATCTTTTGGTAAACTCTAAGAAAAAGATACATGATTGCCTCCCTTTCCTTACTTCCAGTCACAATTCAACTTAATAAAAATTGATAAATAAAAAAATTGGCTAGCATTAATATAGCATCTACTGGGTGTCAGGTACTATGCTAAGCATTGAGGCAAATAGGTTAAATGACTTGCTTGATGACAAACAGCTAATAAGTAGATGAAACAGAATTTGAACTCAGGTCTTCTTGATCTGAGGTAATATGCCTCTCTATCACACCATCTTTCAATTTGACTTCTTATCCAAGGATTTTGCTCAGGCCCTCTCCCAAAAGACCAATGCTTTCTTAACTGCCAAATACAATGGTCTTTTCTCAGAATTCATTATGTCCAAAAATAATGGTAGCCCTTTTTTGTGCCGGCAAAAGCTGGGAAACCAAAGGAATGCCTATTAATTGGGAAACAGCTGAAGAAGTTATAGTATATGAATGTGATGGAATGTTATGCTATTCAGTAAAAAAAAAAAATGGAGATGATTTCAGAGAAATATGAATTGATACAGAGTTTCAATCTTAGTCTGTGCCAGACCACAACCAAGAGAATACACATTAACAACAATATAACAACATCACTTTGAAAGACTTGGGAACTCTGAAAACAATGAAGAGTTTGATTCCAGAGGTCTCAAAATGAAACATGTTATTCGCCTACTACTAGAAAGATGAAGGAATCAGAGAGCAGACAGACTTTTTTGGGAGGGAAGAGGGAACATGGCCAACATGAGGATTTGTTTTATTCTGACTAAATATATTTATAACATGGAGTTTTTTCTTGCTTTCTCAAAGAGGTTAAGGGAAGAGAGCTGGGTGGGAGGAAGAGAAGGCAGATTTAAAAATCAAATTTATTTTAAATATTAAACAAAAATAAAATCCCCTCTTTCCCCCTTAAAAAACTCCAATGGTCTTTTCTCAGTCCCCATCCTTAATAATTTCCATGATATTGCCCATACCTCTTCTGGATAACTTCCCCCTTTGTTTTCATGAAATGCTTTTTTCTGATTCTTCTCCTGCCCATATGGATCAAGCAGGCTCAGCCTCTTTTACTAGATCACCATCACTTCTTACCTTGAAGAGCAGGAATTAGTTTCCATTTTGTCTTTATATACCAAAGGCTGGCACAATGCCATGGTATTTAATTAATGTTTATTGAACTGATGCAAGTTTCTTCATAGAAACATATTTAGAATACCTCACAATGTTATTGAAGCTCAAATTAGCTACTTTAAATACATAAAGCTCTTTGTAAACCCCAACCACTATATAAAACTACATAAGGCAATTAAACAGTGCAGCAAACAGCTGGGAAGACCTGAGTTCAAATGTAGGTGAAAGCATACTATTTTAATCTTTTTTTTTGTTGTTGTTTCCTTCTGTGCCTTTCCCTCTCCTTCCTGCTGCTACCAAAGAAAGCAGCACAAAGGAGAGGAAAACCACTGTGGGTGCGCCCTGGATCTGGATTCCAGCTCTGCCACTTTGGGGACTCTACACCAGCCACTTTGCCTTTCTAGGCCCTGCTTTCCACACCTTTAAAATGAAAGTCTAAAGTTAGCTTCCATCTGTAAAACCCCACAACCTCATGAGTAAAGGCATCAGTCAGGCTGACTCATCCCGGCCACAGAGGGACCCTATCACTGGGGAGGACACACACCCCAGGCTGGGGAACACATTTGTACAAACTGAACCGAGCAGAGTTTCCTCCAACTTCAGGCTGCTAGTAGATCTCTAGGGAGCATGCCTTCCTCAACTGGAGCTCCCCAGACAGGACTGACAAAGGTGGCTACTTTTAAACTGTATCCCTCAGTCTGTGTGTGTCCATACTTTGCTATAGACATTTGTGCTCTGAAAATACACACTCTATTCTTATCCTTCAAAGATTACATAGGGTTCTAAAGTTATTCAGAAGAAAATAGTTTTTAAAAGGTAAACCTTTATTTCTGAGAGAAATACGAAGTCATTAAAGGAGCCCTGTAATTTCCTGAAGACAATGAATCAACCAACAAAAATGTATTAAGTTCCTATTATGTGCCAGGCAATTGAAGCCATTTTCTTCTCCCTCCTGCTTAATTATGGATCCAATTCATCATTGATTTGTACAACTGTTCCAGATGGACAAGCTCTATAGGCTATAAAACTAACTGCATATCATAATCTGGGCAGTAAACATTCTTCATCCACTTGGTTTTTCCCATGTACAAGGTTAGAGCAAATGTTTGAGTGGCTACAGATCTCTTTATAGAGTCCTTCCTGATTCTAACAGTGGTGTCAAACTCAAATAGAATAAGGCCTCTAAACCATATATATAAAAGGATCCTTGTAAGCCACATTTTGATAGTGTGCTAGAAAATACACTTTTAAGTTTAATCTACATTATTAATATTTTCTCCAATATTTTTAGTCTAAACAATCATCAAAGTAGCATCTGAACCTCACTGAAGCCCTCTTCAACTCAAGATTGTGCTGGGTCACTCATATACTTCCCTAGCTGTATGATCCCCCACAAATCACTTAACCTGTTTGCCTCAGTTTCCTCAAATGTAAAATGGGAATAATAATAAGCACTTACCTTCCAGGATTGTTGTCAGTATGCCAATAGAACTCAATTTCCCCCCAAATATTCCTTCTTCTGAATTTATCTACGACTATCAAAGACACCATCATCTTCCCATTCAGGCTCATATTCAATTATCCTCAATTCTTTTTTTTTTTTTTTCTTTTTTCTGAGGCTGGGGTTAAGTGACTTGCCCAGGGTCACACAGCTAGGAAGTGTAAAGTGTCTGAGACCAGATTTGAACTTCGGTCCTCCTGAATTCAAGGCTGGTGCTCTATCCACTGCGCCACCTAGCTGCCCCTCTATCCTCAATTCATAATTCACACATCCAACATATCTAATCAGCTGCTCTTTATATACTTTAGTATGTAGTAAATGCTTAAATTTTCATTGACTGACTAGACTTCTGAGGCAAATCTGAATTCTAGATCTATTATTTTAATGTAATTTCAACATTTATTAATTATTAACAGTTATTTATTATGTGCCAAGTATTATGCTAGGGGCTTGTTTAATTTTTTTTAAAGCCTGTCTTTTTTTTTTTTTTAAAGGCAATGTGGGTTAAGTGACTTGCCCAGGATTTCCCAGCAAGAAAGTGTTTAAAACCAGATTTAAATCCTTGTGAATCCAGGCTCTATTTACTATGTCACCTAGCTGTCCCTTATTCTATCATTAAGGAGCTTATATCCTCCTAGAGGGATACTCCAGGTAGACAAATCCGCAACTAAGTAAATACAAAAATAGATAATTTGAGGAAGGATGGAGCACCAAGGGGGAAGGGATAGAAGAGAGGAGAAGGAATAACAGTTAACCAGGAAAGATGGAACCTTTCCTATATCCTAAAAATATTCCTAAAGATGGAACTATAGAAGATGGAATCTAAACTAATCCTTGAAGTAAATTAAGGATTGTAATAAGTAGAGGCAAGAGAATATATTCCAGATATGTGGAAGCATTGATAAATCACTGAGTTTGGGGAACATTAAGCGAACTGGAATACACACTGTGAGAGGAAGCAAATCTGGAAAGATCACTGGCAGCCAGCAACAAAAATGAGGAAAGGGTAAGCAGAAGTAAATGTATGTGTGAGTGTTCAGGATGAGGGGTAAGTTTTGCTTACTTAGGTTATTTCTCCAGAGATTCTTGACATAGTCATGTCAAGGATGACTCCTTAGTACTCTGATACAGAAGAACCCAGAATGTGATTGAGAAGAAAAAAGGAAAAAAAGTATTACTGGCTGTACTGAAGAATAGTCCCCTCAAAATAAAACAGAGTATCCCAGAGTCAGAACAGAGAGTTCCTTCATCCACATTTCATAAAGAATTCCTTTTGTTTGGTTACCAAATAAATAGCTCTTCAGATCTTTGAACAAATGTATGGGATGAAAATGTAGGGGGCATAATGATACCCAGATGGTGTGAAGTAGCAGAGTTTTAAGTATTCCTCAAAAATACTTAAAGAATACTTAAAGGGAATAATTACCACTGGGCTCCTCATGTCAATTCAGTTTAAGTGACTGTCCATGTTGCTCTGGTTTATTGGGTGTAGTGGAAAGAACAATGGATTTTAAGGACCTGATTTTTCAATCCCAGCTCTTCCTCCTTAAGAGCTGAATGATAACTGGAAAAGTCATGGGCTCACAGAATTCAGAGCCTTGGTTCAGTAAGTGAAAATGATTGCTTAAGGTGACACAAATTGTAAGTAGCAAAACTGGAATTTGATCTTCTGACTGAAAACCTATTGTCCTTACATGGCTATCCCCCCTCAGCCCCTGAGGTTCTTCAGTCATAGAGTGGCTAATAAAGCTTGTGATAGCTACTTCCTAAGGCTTAGGTGAAAATACTCTGTAAGCTTTGTGCAGAGGCAGGCACAAGCACAAGGAAGATTACCCAAGGCACAGTAATCACTGATTTAAAGTGTCTTCTAATGATCAGCAGGATAGTTTCTGAGAGGCCTGGAGAGACTTACATGAATTAATGCTAAGTGAAATGAGCAGAACCAGGAGATCATTATACACGGCAACAAGAAGACTATATATACGATGATCAATTCTGATGGATGTGGCTTTCCAACAATGAATTGATCAAACCAGCTCCAATTGTCCAGTAATGAAGAGAGCCATCTACACCCAGAGAGAGGACTATGGGAACTGAGTGTGGACCACAACATAGCTTTTCACCCTTTCTGTTGTTGTTTGCTTTTTGCATTTTTGTTTTCCTTCTCAGTTTTTTTTTCTTTCTAGATCCGATTTTTCTTCTGCAGCAAGATAGCTGTATAAATATGTATACATATATTATATTTAACATATACTTTAACATATTTAGCGTGTATTGGACTATCTGCCATCTAGAGGAGGGGAATGGGGAAAAGGAGGGGGAAAGTTGGAACAGGTTTTGCAAAGGTTAATGTTGAAAAAAGTACCCATGCATATGTTTTGTAAATAAAAAGAGATAATAATATAAATAAATAAATAAATCTTGGGAAAAAAAAAAAAAAGAAAGTATCTTCTAAATCTTAAAATGATTGTTACTATCTACCTTTATTCACTTTAAGGATATTTTAAAGCTCCAAAAACATTTTGACAAGAAGTCCTGCTTTAGATTCTACAACAGTGGTCCTCAAACTTTTTAAATAGGGGGCCAGTTCACTGTCCCTCAGACTGTGGGAGGGCCGGACTATAGTAAAAACAAAAGCTCACACTCTGTCTCTGCCCCTCAGCCCATTTGCCATAACCCCAGTCGGCGCATAAACATCCTCAGTGGCTGAGAATCCCTGCTCTACAATCTTTGGGGGCATATACAGCATTTGGGAAAAACAAAAAACAAAAAAACCTAAAACTAATACTTCATTTCAGAGTCCAGTCAAGAATGAGGAAACTTGCAAATGCATCAATCAGTATCCAATAAAAACACAAAACAAATACTTTTCAGAATTTCAGTTGAGTACCTTCTTTCTTCCTATCCCATCCTAGTATCCCTGAAACACACACACACACACACACACACACACACACACCCCAACTTCCAGGATTATTCCTCTTGACACAGAGCATTTCTGTCAGCATGGCAACCACCTGACCCTTATACCTGCTAGAAGCAGAAAGGACCCCTTTGTGTTTCAGGTCCAGGGAAGGATCCCTGAAGTCAACCTCAAAGATTTCCAAGGTAGCATTTGTGCTGAAGGATGCATCCAGCTGTTGGGCAGATGTTCCTAGGCACAAAGCAGAAGGAGAAGTAGAAGAAAGTAAGGAAGGATTGAGTGAGCTGAGAACAAATTCCCACTAAATTAAGACTGTACAACACAACACACTCTGACATAAAGGAAGAAAAAAGGATTTACATGACTGAAAAGGGTTACCCTTCAGTGCAATTCATCAATAAAGAGTCTAAAAGTTTGAGATGTTAGGAATCCTTTTTTAAAAAACCAAACACCCAGCTTCGTGTTTCTGAGGGAATCACCTGTTGCCAAATAGATGGGGTGCTGGCTGGCTGGACTCCACACCTGGACAGCAGGCCTCTCAAGCTCCTTCAGCTTCATGCTATATCCTGTACAGGATGAATAACAAGACCATTCAAGATTTCTGAGAACCCATACAGGAGTAACAGGAATACAAACTTGGAATGCACCTGAGGACTTTGCTCTTCCTACACCATGCTCAGTGGGGATTTTTCAGTGAAGCAAAAGCAGGAAGATGACAAAGTAATAGTTCTTAAACCTGCAAGTGCAGCTTAGTTCACATCAATGAGTTAACCCTTAATGTCCAGTAGGCTCAGTGGAGTTCCCACTCCCTGTCAGGGACGATGGACAAGACTTAGCAATGCCCTCGGTCTATCCTGAGCAAAATCCAGGTGACTGACACTAAGAATCTCAGGTCAGGAAGTAGAGATGGGGGATAGAGCAGAAGAGTTAGGTAAAGATTATGGATGGAGAGAGGGCTGGGGGTGGGACAGGAAGCAGTGCTCCTGGCAAGAGCTAGATAGGAGGAGGGTCTTCCTGGGTGGGGGAATCTCAGAGTGAAAAGGGAGGAGTGTGTCCTTTCTCATAGCTGGGGCTGAACAGGGCAGGAGGGGGCGGTCTTTCGTTAGGTCACTCGGAGGAATAGGGATGCTCACATCTAAGCCTGGACAGTAAGGAGGGGAAGCTAAGGGCATGGACGGATGTGAGGGTTTGGAGTGGCGGAGTTTGGACAGAGCAGGAGGGAAGCTCTGTAGGGGGCGGTGCGTGTATGGAGGGCAGTCAGAGAGGCAAGGGCAGGACGGGTGCACAAGGCCAAGGCCGGACAGGACTGCAGGGAAAGGTTACTGGGAAGGGGGGGAGGGTTGCTCAGGGCGGGAGCTGGACTGGAGGTTCTCAGGGAGTCAGGGAGGCAAGTTGGGGCGCTCAGGGTTGGGGCTAGACAGAGGGGCACAGGAAAGGCTGCTGGGGGGAACTCAGGGTGGCAGCGGGAATGCTTGGGATTGGACAGGACGGGAGTGGAGGTTCCTTAGGCGGGAGTGAGGAGGACACTCAGGATGATGGGGGCGTGAGTGCTCAGGGCTGGACAGGACAGGGGAAGGGAAGGCTGCTGGGGTCGGAGGAGCTCAGGGCCGGGGCTGCACAGGCCGTAGAGGGAGCCTTCTGGAAGGAGTCGGGCTGACAAGGGGGAAGGGAGTGCTCAGAGCCGGGGCTGGACAGGACGGGGAAGGGGAGGAAGGGCTGTAGGACGGGCTCAGGGGCCCTCAGCCCCTAAACCCACCTGTGCCCGACTATACCGGGTCATAGGTCAGGGAGTTGCGGAACTGAGTCAGAGGTCAAATGCGGACTATCCGCTCGACCACCACTGTTTCCTTGGAGGGTCAGCAGGGCCCGAGCGATGGAAGCCGCCGGGAACCAAAAACATTCCGAGAGCGAAGAGCCGGCTCTGCCCCCTCACGCATGCGTAGAAAACAGATGCGTGAGAGGATTTTTAACCCTTCCGTGCCTGGACCTGAGCTCCTCTCTCTCTTCGGCGATTTCTCCAGCAGAAGCGTTTCTGCTTCTTGGGTCGCCTCGCAGTTCCCGAGAGGGACCCTCGTCTATGGCCCGACGCTTTCTTTACTTTCTGGCTGGGAGCGTTCGGGGAAGGGAGCTGAGGAAGGAGGGAGCTGATTAGGGGGCGATCGGACCCAGGCCCGGTGATTGGGCTGGACACATTCTGCTCACCGGGCAGCCGGTGGCAAGGAGAACGGTCATTGAATGCCCGGCTGCAGTTAGGTCCAAGCTTGTAGGCTGCGGGAGGGAGAGTGGGGGCGTCCAGAAAGGCTAGACTCCTTGGGAGAAGTTAGCAGGAAGGCAGAATCACCTGGGATCTGGGGCCATTGAATGGGGCTTCGGGACCCTGGAGGTTACTTTTTTTGCTTTTTCTTGATGCATTGAGGTGTTATCCAAATGGAAACGGCCAGTAGATAGTTCCTTTCCAATGTCGGAAACCTCATTAGCAAGTTCCATTTCATGGAAACCTGGAGATGTGGGCTTGAGTCATTTACACAGAGGTAAAAGCCATGGGATTGAATGATCACATCTTCCATAGTGTAGCAGGGACAGAAAAAACTGACTATTCGAGGTCTAGTTAACAGCAACCAGTTATCCCTCATAGAAATCCATCTGATCAAAAAAGGTTTTGGGTGGACAGTACACATCTTAAATTGCTCATGTCGGGTAAAGCTGGGGGAAAAGGACAGAGCCAGGGCACAATATGCTTACAAGCTAAGGCCCCGGGGCCGAGGAAAAAAATCCACAATTGGTCGGCTTTCCACTTGCCGCACCCCCTATCCCAAATCTGGCTGTCTTTCTGGGGTCACTTTGTATTACTCGCTTATAATCTTGTTCCAAAACACCCAGTAGCTACTCTATCCACCATGCTCCATGTTGCCACCTTTGTGTGCACCAGCAGACCCTTAGGCTTGCAATGCTCTTTCCTCACCTGTACACATCATCTCCAGCTTCTTTCCAGGTGCCACTTCCCAAAAACCCTTCTTGAGCACTTTCATGAGATTACTTTGTATCTAATTTTTGGGGGTATACATTGTATACTTTTGAGAGACATAAATTCTTTGAAGGCAAGGACTGTTTCATTTTTCTTTTATCTTCAGCACACAGGAGCAATCATCAAGCACATAATATACAACCAATCATTAAATATATATAATTACCAGGTGCAAGGGAAGACGAACCTAAGAGTTCCTTCCATTGAGAGGGTTACATTTTATAGGGGGGAAATGTGTCTATAAACATTTTTTTTAATGAAAAGTGATTTTTTTGAAGGAAGGTACTAAAGCTTAAGATTTAAAATTGAACTATTTTTCTGACTTCTTTACACTCTAGCAAAAGATACCATCACCCTTAGTGAATGAGATTCACAACCATTGTCATCTGAGCATATTATCTGACACAGAAGTTGGCACTTAATCGTGAGTACAGAAAACCCCCAAATTTTTCAGGGTACCATTTAACATCCTCTTCCCTCCACCCCAATCTGGCTGCCTTTGAGCTAAGTTTTGAATGGATCAAGAGATGTTAAAAGGTGGTGTTAAGGAGGGAAAATATTCCAGATGACATCAGATGTATAGCCAGTGGCAAAAACAAAGAAATGGAGGATGGAGATAAACGTGTAAGGAAGGCCAAAAAGTTCAATGCTGGAAAGATGGTGGTATATAAAATAACTGGAAAAATAGATTGGGCCAGATGGTCAAGGGCTTCAAATGACAATTCATTGGATCCTAGGGGTAATGAAGAGCCACTGGAGTAAATTGATTTGAGGAATGATTAGACTGTTCTTTAGGAGAATCAATTTGGAGCTTTGTGATGAATGGGTTGGAGTGGGGCAAATTGGAGGCAGGGTAATCATTTAGGGCTTTGATGAGGGTCTGAACTAGAGTGGTGTCAATGTGAGCAGAAAGGATTATGGATGGAAGAGGTTTTTAGAGGGGAAAATGATAATGTGTGGCAGCTGACAATGTAGGTTGAGGGAGAATATGGACTTGAAAATTCAATTCAACATTAAGTGGTTACATGTGGCAGGCATTGTGCTTGGATGACACAAAGGTGAGGAATGTGGAAGACTGGAAGAATGGTGGTGCTTGGACAAAAATGTAGGTAAATTAGGAAGAGTGGTTTTAAAAAAAAAAAAAAAGATAGGTTCAATTTTGAATGTGTTGAGTTTTAAGATACCTATGAAACATCAAGCTGAAACATTCCAGAGATAATGGATAATCTGGATTGAAGATCAGGAAAAACTAAAACTATATATGTAGATTTGGGAGTCACTTGCATGGTGATAATATAATTTAAGTTGGAAAGGTCACCAAGCAATGACCATAGAGAAAGCTGCAGGACAAACTCTTGGGATATATCGAGTTAGGCAGCATATGTCAAATACTATAAAAGGAATCAAGGATGATTAAGAAAATTATTTTGTATGATCACTGATTCTTGATAATTTTGGAAAGAGCAGTTTTGGTGCAGCAGGAACTGTATACCAAACTACAAAGAGTTAGAAGGAAGGGACTTCCCTGCTTTTGGTTTTTCTTTCCCCAAGGAGGGACACATGGGCAGGTTTATAGACAACCGAATAGAGTGAGGTTAAAGATTAGAAAGGATGATGATTTGGGGAGCAAGCTTTAGGGTAAAATGGAAGGGCATGTCAAAGACAGAAGCTGTCTTCGGCAAGGACTACTTCATTCAGATTCTCGAGTGAATGAGACAGTATAGGATGCCATAGGTTGTAAAGTAGAAAGATGTGTTATGGGAAACTTAGAGCAGCCTTTGTGGAAAACAAGATCATCAATTAGGAAAGAGGAAAAAGATTTACTTGCTTCGACAAGGATACAGTTGAGATCAAATAATCTAAATGTACAATGGACCTAGTAAATATGACTTCTTCAGTGGGGTCTCCACTTGTTTAGTAGCTTATAAAGAATGGAAGTTGGTAGTGGAAGTAATCTAAGGTTGGAGTTTGCCATGGCATTTTAAGTGAGACGACAAGGTGGAAAGGTATTCTAAAGTAGAAGACAGAGCAAAATTTAACTGGTTAAATACAGAAATCAAGGTAGAAGAAAGAAGTCAGGGGAGGAGTGATGGTTGAAAAATATTGAGGGACAGAGATTAGAAGTAATAGTAAAGACAAAGATTAGATTTAAAATTAATTAAAACATAGAGAAAGATGGCATAATAGGTTATGATTGGATAAAGGAATTTCAGAGTTAATGGTCAGGGAATGGAATACTCACGAGTGAGATCAAGGGTATGACCATCCGGTATATAACAATGTTTTATAGGAGATGAGAAACTGGGAAGTTAGGGTATATGAAAAAACATCCAACATATATGCTTAAGTCCCCTAGAATAATGATGGTTGGTGTGATGAGGAAGCACTACAAGTCAGGTTCTGAATACCTGAGGAAAGAGAGGTGGTAGTAGACCTGGGAAAGGGAGCAGGGCAGTAGACAATGGCCATTAGGAATCGGAATGGATGGCCTGTTGACTCATATTAAATGATCAGTTGAAGGCTTTGAGGAACATCCAGAAAAATCAGTAAAATGAATGGTCAGAGACTGTACTAAGAGCCATAAGCTGTAGTCAACTGTTGTTTCTCACTGTCCTGCCAGGCCTCAAGGATCTGTGCTCACTAAATACTTGTGATTAAATCAATTCTGCCTTGAAGGTTAAATACTAAGTGTAGTAAGAACAGGACCTGAGCTCTAGGCTAATCCCAGATACAGGCAAGAAGCCCCAAGGCAGAGAGGCCCATGTAAAAGGCAGGAAACCTGACTAGGCTTAGCTCAGGAGCAGGGACATCCTGTGTTAAGAGAAATGAGGCAGAGACAGCAGGCCACTGAATTTCATTAGGTATTTCATTAAGGTTAAATCTTCATGATAGAGTAGGCTTGCAGAGAATAAAGTCGGGGACCCTGCAGGCTACGTCCTTCAGATTTCATAGTGTATCACTGGCTCTGGCTTTTTGTTAGGATCACCTCCTCGCTCGAGGTATAGGTTGTCATAAGGATATTGCTTCGGACCCTGAGGAAGAAAACACATCAGAAAAAGCAGGTAAATGCCCCATTTGCAGTGACCCTATCCAACACTAACACCCAGCAAACAGTTCCCACCCTGTCAGACCCGGCTGAGCTGCAGTGGCAGAAGAAACATCCTTCTTTTGTGCTGAGCCCAAGGCAGAGAAAAAGCCTAGATTGTAAACGAAGTGCTGCTTGCACTGATTGTAAGAGAATCAAAGCTTTCTAAATGAGACGGCGCATCCATCCATCCCACTCTCTCGGGTCGAGGCAGACTCAATCTCCTTTAAGTCACTCAGCCTCTAATGGTTCCCCCGCTAAAGTGGCCTAGCAAATGAGGCGTGCAGAAGCAGCAGTGGGGGAAGCACAGAGGAGGCACGGCTGGGACGTGCTTTAGGGGCTGCTGGCTTTACCAACAACCAGCTGTCAGAGTGCACAGCTCAAGGGGAGGAGAAAAGGGTGATGTGCTTACAGAACTGAAAAATGCAAAAGCTACTGTGCTTCCTGGTTTCCTGAAGTGAAGTTAGTGCTCACACCAGCCCTGTACACACACTCCAGCCAGGAGCCCCTGGGGCTCAAGATCAAGGATCGTGTCAGTGCACACAGACACACCAGCTACCACGGAGACATGGATTATCTCTGCAGAAGTAGCATAGGGCATCTGACAACCATTATAAGTCTCCGGCCTCCTCCAATCCATTCTGCACAGGCTGTCAGATTAATCTTCCTAAAACACCACTTCAATCAAGTGACTCACTAGCCCCCAAATCTCACCAGATTCTTCAACAATGCCCTCCACTGCATCCAGCTTCCTCAGCGTCTCCTGCACATTCTGCCTTCATGCCTTACCTTGTCCCTCTACCTCCAATCCCACACCTCCATCAAAGCCTAGCTCCACTGCCATTTCCTAACAACACTCAGATGCCCAAATGATGTATGCTCAAACTCTGCTAAACTGCTATATGCTTGCTCCTTTCTTAACTTAGAGATCTCTTCTAGCTTTTTTAGGTACATAGTCTTCCCATAGCTATAAATTACTTATGAGTAGAAGCTATATTCTATTTTACAGTTTCAAGAGTACAAGACTTGTATGAATTTAATTTTTCCATCAATATAGCATCCAGTCTATGTGATCCCCTACTAAATAGAAGTAGAATGCAAGTTCCTTTGGATATGGGCCGTTTTTGGCTTTGTGTTACAAATGCCCAGCACATTGGAGTCACTTGATAAAAGCCTTTCAGAAGGTCCTTTCAGAGGAGCAGCTAGACACCTGGGACTCCCTCTGTATTTCAGTCTTTCAAGACTACATATAACTTTGCCTTCTCAACTCCTGTCTAGTCACAAGGATGGCTTCATACCATACAGAGCAATCTCAATTTGGGGCAAACAAGATTCCTTTCCGATTTCTCTGATGACTGGGATAAGAGCTGACAGATATAAATTCCTAAAAGTGCAGTTCTGATCTTGTCATTCCCCTTCTAGTTCTAGAGAGCTCTAAGAATAAAACACAAACTCCTTCTTGGCATTTCATGGTCTTCACAATGTGGCTTCTACCTTTTTTCATTTTCCCTTAAATGTATGGATAACTGTCCCACTGGCAGGTGGTAACCTATACATTCCATTCTTTTTCCCATCTCTGTGCCTTTACATAGGCTGTCCCTCCTCTCCACCAATATCTAAAATGCTCACCCTCTTGACACCCCTATCTCTCTTTCTTGATTTCTCCAGTTGTTACTGCCCTGGGGGAAAAAATCAGTTTCTATTTCTTTACCAATGTACATGTTGTTTTCCCTCAATAGAATGTAAACATCTAGAGAACACTGTTTAATTTTTAAATTTGTATTCTCACAGTGGATAACACATAACAGGTGCTGAATAGGGCTTGCTGAATTGACTGAAGGTATGCTGGCTTAAGCTAAGAAAGAAGTCATATAACATCCTGTCACTGCTATTTAGTATCCTAGGCAGAGAATCCTCAAAAAAGCCATGGGCAGTGCCTCTTCAGATCAAAACTGGATTTTTGTGTTTCAGATACCTCATTTCCCTAAGGAAATAAAGCTGAGCATCATACAGTGAGAAAGATCAAGGAATCCAATCTTTTTTGAGTGTCAGACCTTTGGCAATCTGAAGATGCCTACAGATCGCTCTCCGTGTAATATTTTTAAATAATTAAAGGAAATGTTAAATTGCAATTAGAAATTTAGCTGAAATAAAGACATAGCATAATTCTTTTCCCATCCTATGAATCCCAAGTTAAGAACACCTGTCCTATATACTTACCACAGGCTGATAGCAGGGGTACATCTCTCCTAACCAGAACATGAACATCATGAAGCCTAAGAAGCCAAAGAAATGCTTACACATGGTGTTCCAAGAGACAGCTGTGGGGGACGTATCCACACGATTCCGAGTATACATATCGAAGTCAAAGTGCATCTGCAAGAAATAGAGACCAGCATACTATATCATTAGCCTAGCAACAGGCCAGAAACAAAGAACTGAGCTCTGAAGAAATTTCTTAGCAAATGGTCTAGTGCTCTTGAAAGCTATTTTCTTAAGAGACTATACCTTTCTCAAATGACACTGACAACTCAAGAATTGAAGGAAGATAATACCAAGGGGAATCAAGGAGATAGAGTTAGCATCTCTGATAGTCTACTACTTAAGGAAGGCAGCTCAATCTCATATACAAAGTTTGGGGCATCCTTGGACATTTGACCCAGGTATTACTTTGGAGATTTCCACTTCCTTGGAAGGCAAAAAGGCTTGCAGCTAATTAGATACCCTGTTTTTCTATCACAGGATTATATTGCCAATCTTTCAAAGAAAGATTCACCAAGTAGGAGGATAACGATGCCTTAAATGTCACAGAGAGCCCTGCAAATGACTTAACTACTTAAAGAGAAAAGAAGAGCTATAAGGAAATTATTTTCTCACCGGTTCACCCCAGTTTAGCCTCAGTTCTGAATGGTCCCAGTCATACCATGGGTCTCGTTCATGCTGAGAGCGGTCTGGAAGCTTGGGATAGTCACCATACCTGAGATATAATAGCAGGTTTTTAGTGAAGGCCTAAACATTCCTAGGGAAGCTGGGAATCATATACAGTCATGAGCTTTCCCTATTCAACCTCAGTGGATTATTAGTGTCCTTAGTACAAAATATAAAGCTCTCAAACTAGGTTGGAGCCTTACATAATTTGCCCTCAACCCATTTTTCTTGCTGTTAACTCCTTTCATACTCTAATCTAATCAAATTGCATTCTGTTCCTCACCAATATGATATTCCACCTTCCATCTGTAAGCCTTTGGACTGGTCATTCCCCATACCTGGAATGCATTCTCTCCTTATTTCAGAGTCCCTCTCTTTAAGACACAGCTCAACTTCTGCAGGGAGCCTTTCCTAATTTTCTGCTAGTGCCCTCCCTTCAAACTACCTTGATTTTGATTAATTTTTTTGGTATGTATTGGTACTTTCACTAACTTTAAAATTATGCTACTTTTATTTTCACATTTACTTGTTTTACACATTAGAATGTAAGTGCATTGAGTAGGGATTTCATTCTCTGTACTTGTATCCCTAGTGTCTGGCACAGTTCTGATACATTGTAGGGACTTGATAAACACTTGTTGACTGAGTTGATGTCGTTAAACAAAGACCCTAACTCAAATTCTAGTTACTGAATGAAACTGCTAAGTAAACTCAATCTTAATTTTGTTCAAGTCAAAAGTGTTATATTTTTTCCTTTCCTCCAATTTACAGAAGAATCACAGAACACACAAGCGGGAAGAAACCATCAAATCTGATTCTCTAATTTTATCAATGAGAAAACAAGGGCTTAAATTATTCCTCTGTCTCATTTTAACCATTCCTTCTGGTTACCATAGGACCATCTGCCCAGTGGCATGATACATATAAAATGCTTTGCAAATCTTAAAAGTTTTCAACTGTTAATTCTGTTTTGGGCTTATAACTAAGAACCTTCCTGAAGGACAGTGCTGGTTGTTGGTAACTGGATGGCTCAGGGATGTGGTAAAAGGAGGGCAATTTCTAGGTCGAACAGAAAATGTAATAGCAACTAGGAAGAATTTTATTGAGGAGTCAGGCAGAGCCTAGGGGGTTGAGTCCGCATTCATAGGGGCTAGATTTTTCAAGAGCTCAGCTTGAGGACTCCTTAGTGATACAAAAGGAACTTATTTACATAGGTTTGCACTAACTGGTTTCTGAGTTCTAAGAAAGTCATATTTTCCAAACAATATGCTGGAATGTTTTTCTATCTCCTAGTCTTCACAAAGTTATTCTTATAGAGGAAATGCCAAGGCCACTGCTTCCTATAAATTCTAAATAAGCTGAAGGAAAACAAATTCTACAGATATGCTACCATACAAAATGGACCTGAGAAACACAGCAAGAAGTTGGATATTGGCATCAAACTGCTAAGGACAAATTTGGGGAAAGAAATGCAATATCTATAACAAACAATGTCACAGGACAAAATAGAAAAGCAAGAACGTGATTAAATGGAATTAGCTGTTCTTCCTCCCATTAGGTGTCCTTTTCCCCATTCCCCACTAGACTCAGTGCCTTGGAGAAAGGCACTCTTTTGCTTTTGTACCTCTAGTGACTATTACAGTACCTGATGTATGTTAAGTGCTTGTGAATATTTGCTGAATGACTGACTCAATCACTTACGGTTAAGATTTCAGTTGCACATGACTTATTCAATAGTTGCTATGGTGACTACAGAAGGACTTGGTTGCTTGGTCACTATCCTCTGTTTTCAAAAAGGACCAAAATGACATCACTACGTTGGAGTCAAGTTACAGTGTGTCCAACTGTGGCTGATCAGAATACAGGCCCTGAATGCTCTGCTGCAGGTCGGACACTGAGTCCCTATGAACATCTGGAGTGGCTTCTCTAACTTTCCCCTGCCTTCAAGGCCATTGGAACAATTGTTCTCCTCTGCCCATTCTACTAGGGGAAGTCCACATACCAGGAGGAGATATCTCTCTAATTCACTGTAAGGTTTGAGACCCCTTGGTTATCCTCTGCCAAAACCGTTTACCAGGGAGTGATCACTATGCAGGCTACAGCTTCTTGGAGCCACAGGTGAAAATTAGGTGGATCAAGTGGAAGCCAAAGGGGAAAGCAGCCCTGTAAAGGGCCTGGCAACCTTCACCCCAGAGATTCTAGTCTTCCCTGAACCCAGCCTACAGCCCCACAGAAAGACTACGCAGCCTGGAAAAGCATTTTTAAAAAATAAAAATGCACTAAAAGTCACATACACAGCTCTGTGTAGGAGGCAGTGGGGTATTTAAGAGATAACATTGAACTTTAAAAAAAAATGTCAGAAAATCTGTATTCAAATTCCAGCTTTGCTACCAACCTGTGACCGTGGATAAAACTCGTATTTGAGCTTTAGTTTTCTTACATGTCAAAAGAGGCGTTGGACCTAGATGACTAGTGGTCATCCTTAGAACTCCAGCTCTACAATTCTACATACTGGTCTTACGAATATTACGCCTTCTCTCAGTGGGGCTGAGACATTTCAAACCACTCTTACCACAGCATAGAACCAGCGCTCAAGATCAACAAGTATTTATGAAATATCTACTCTAGGCACTGTGCTAAGATTTAAGAAAGTAAAAAAAAAGTTCCTATACCGAAGGGACTCACATAGTAATGGGGAGGACAACACATAAAAAAAAGCCACCTCCGTAATTGTGCATAAATTACGTTAAAATGCAGGAAGAAGGGATAGAAGGGAGAAACACTTGGAACTCAATATTTTCTAAAAATGAATGTTAAAAATTCTTCTCGCACAATTGGAAAAATAAAACACTATTTTCACTTTTTTGTTGTTTGCTCGCATTGTTGTTTCTCATTTTTTCCTCTTTGGTCTGATTTTTCTTGTGCAGCAGGACAATTGTGGAAATATGTTCAGAAGAATCGCAAACGTTTAACATACATTGGATCACCTGCCATCTAGGGGAGGGGGAGGGAGGGGAAAAAACTGAAGCACAAGGTTTTGCAAAGGTGAATGTTGAAAACATCTATGCATGTTTTGAAAATAAAAGGCCTTAATAAAAACAGAAAAAGAACATACTATATGTGAAAAAAACGATGTACAAAGAAGACATCATGTAAGTCAGCGGGAGGTAATTTCGAGGGGGGAGGGGGAGGAGTCAGCAAAGGCCTTGGGCAGCAGGCGGGATTGGAGCGAGTCTGGAAGGCAGGCGGACAGCACTGCCAGGAGAAAGGCAGGAGGGGCGGGGCCGGTGTGGGGGGCGGCCGAGCGCGGAGAGGAGGAAAGCGTGAGCGGGATGAAAAGGCCCAGGGCCCGGCGGGTCGGGAAGGTTCCAGACCAGGGATGTCAGGCCGCTATTGGTTCCTGGAGATAAAAGAACATTTGAGGGAAACTGAGCCAGAGGCGGACACAGGGGGAAGAAGAAGCCGGGGATGACGGCTTGGCTGTGATTCGGCGCCGGGCTGGAGCCGCGAACGGTCTCGGGGAGGGGCTGGGAGCAAAGCGGAAGGGCTCGCCTACGGACGCCGGGGAGACGGAGAGCCTCCGGGCGGGAAGGAGCCTCGGGACACCTTGCGCCCACTTAAGGCCGTCTCCCGCAGGTTCAGGGGGCTCCCCAGTAGCCCCCGGCCACTTGTCCAAAACAAATGAGAGCGTGACCCTGGGCGGGAGAGAGCGGCCTCTTACCCGAAGCCCTCGTCCGGGTAGGGCTCGTAGTCCTCCACGCGCATGTTGTACTTCTTGGCGGCGGCGGCGCGCTCCTCCGGCGTGCGGGGGTACGGCCCCGGGAGCATGTCCTTGGTGAGACCCGAGGCTGAGCAGCGCAGACCCCGGGGTCAGACGCCAGCCTCCGCCCCCACTGCTGCCCCGCCACCTCCGGCCCTCCCCCGCCCTCTCCGCTTCGCCGACCCCTCTCTCCTCCGCTCCGCCCCGCCCTCAGACCCAATTTCCTCCCACCTGCCCGGGCTCCCGGAGGGGTCGCCCGCCGGGCCGCTGCCCCCAGCCATCGGACTGCCCGGGACACGGTCATGGAGGCCGCCATCTTAACCTTCTTCCAAATTTGGCCGCGCAAGCGCAAGCTAGTGCTATGGAGGCCGAGCAGGCCCAAAAGGCTTCCGCGGAGGAGGGGATTCTGTGCTCACGTGGGGTCGAGAGGAGGAGCGTCGAAAAGCAGAAGCTCCACCCCTCTCCTTCGATACGGAACTCTCGGGGTCCTGGAGGGGGGGGTGTAAATAATAACGGTAAGGGCGGGGTTGGGGCAGGTGACCAAGGATGCTTTTGGCAGTCCGTGGCGGCCTCCATCCCTAGGCTCTTGTAAGACGGGGCCGGTGAATGTCCTGAAACAGGTGCCGGTTTAGTACATGAAGCGGGCCGCCCCCCAGCTCAGGCCGCCCCCCAGCTCAAGCCACCCGGTGCTTTTTCTCCTCCTCCGATCGTTGCCTGGTACCCACTGCAGCGCCGCCCCTCCTCCAACGCTCCTAAAATCCGAGGCTAGCCCCTCTCCTCAGCTGCCCCTCCTCCAAGGTTTCTCCAGACTTCTGTTCTCGCCCCTACATGGGACTCAAAATGACTTCCCGGAGCTGGCGCCCAGCATGCATTTCCAGCTTCCTTTTTCTCCAGATAACTAGTTAGCCGAGAAAAAAACGTTACCATATCTCCTTTCCCCTCCTGCCCACTTGAGCACCAACATCCTTCCAGTTGCTTAAGTTAAATAAATCCAATGTCTTCTCCCTCAGGCTTCCCAAGATTATCTTCTCATGTGTAATCTTCACCTAAGGGAGGACAACTTCCTAAGAGCCAGCCTGCCTTATTCACTGTTCCATCTTTTCCCCGGGGAAGCAGGAAAGCCCGCCTAGGAGGCCTAGTGAACATCAGTACCTATGGGTTGCTTACTAGGAGAGGGAAAAAAAAAAAGGCAGTACTCTTCATCTCTGCAAAACTTCTGAGAGATCAAGAGGAAGGGCATAGTGTAGTCTAGTGATGTCAGAAACAGGGGCCACTGTGTGCATCCCTGATGGTTACATAATAATATAAACAAACGTTATATTGATGTTCTGTTGTATTATTTTTTACTTTGTTAAATATTTCCTAATTACATCATAATCTGGTTCTAGCCACCCTTGGGAATGTTGAAACTGCAAAGAGGTTGCCACCATATGTTTGGGATCCATGAAAGATTCCTGGACTCAAAGTCAGGGTAAATTAGAGGCAACACAGGAAGTCCATCAGCCAGCATCACAATGTGGAGCCATCAGTTATAGCAAATGGAGAAATCTTGAATGGTGTGGATAAGTTCACTTACCTTGGCAGGATACTTTACAGGGATCTCCACATAGACGATGAGGTAGACACACCCATTGCCAGAACTAGCTCAATGTTTGGGAGGTAATGAGGGAAACTGTGGGAGAGAGGAGGTTTTACACTAACTACTAAACTGAAGGTCTACAGAATTATTGTGCTGAGCTCATTGTTGTAGGCTTGTAAAACCTGGAATACCAGCACCAGGAAAGTGAATCACTTCCATTTGAATTGTCTGAGGAAGTTTCTGAAGATCATCTGGCAAGATAAGATACCAGACACAGAGGTCCTTTTTTGAACTAAACTGCCAGACATTCAAACTCTGCTACAGAGAGAGCATAATTCCACTGGGCTGGCCACATTGTTAGAATGCCAGATGTATGCTTGCCCAAAAGATTATTTTATGAAAAACTCACACAGGACAAGTGTTCATAACATGGTCAGAAAAGGCAATAAAAAGGGATAGCTATATGGCTCAGTGAATAGAGCACTGGCCCTGGAGTCAGGAGGACCCGAGTCCAGATCTGGCTTCAAATATTTAATACTTCCTAGCTGTGTGATCTTGGGCAGGATACTTAACCCCCAATTGCTTCACCAAATAAATAAAGCCATTATTTAAAAAGCAATAAAGAACAATCTTAAGGTCTCTCTTAAGAACTTTTAAAAACTGATTGTATAACATGGAAGACACTGGAACAGGACATGATATGCCTCATCAGGAAAGGTGTTGTGAGAATGTTTGTGGCAGCCCTCTTTGTGGTGACCAGAAACTGGAAACTACGTGGATGCCCATCAATTGGAGAATGGCTGAATAAATTGTGGTATATGAATATTATGGAATATTATTGTTCTGCAAGAAATGACCAACAGGATGATTTCAGAAAGGCCTGGAGAGACTTACATGAAGCGATGCTGAGTGAAATGAGCAGAACCAGGAGATTATTATATACTTCAACAACAATACTGTATGAGGATGTATTCTGATGGAAGTGGCCCTCTTCAAGATGAACCAAATCAGTTCCAATAGTGCATGAACTGAACCAGCTACACCCAGCGAAAGAACTCTGAGAGATGACTATGAACCACTACATAGAATTCCCAGTCCCTCTAATTTTGTCCACCTGCATTTTGGATTTCCTTCACAAGCTAATTGTACACTATTTCAAAGTCCGATTCTTTTTGTTCAACAAAGCAACTGTTTGGTCATATATACATATATTGTATTTAATTTATACTCTAACATATTTAACATATATTGGTCGACCTGCCATCTGGGGGGGGGGGGGGAAGGAGGGGAAAAATTGGAAAAAAAAAAAAAGTTTTGGCAATTGTCAATGTTGTAAAATTACCCATGCAAATATCTGGTAAATAAAAACTATTATTAAAAAAAGAAAAAGAAAAGGTGCTGTGCACTATAAGCAAAGCAGAATTGAATTAGCTCAGAAGAAATGTGAGATGCACAAAGTTAAAGAATCCACCCCAAATACTCACAGGGACTATTTATTTTTGACATGTGACAAAGTATTCTGATTCAAGCAAATCATCAGTATTTCTATATATTAACAACCAAACCCAGCAGGAAGGGATAGAAAAAAAAATTCCATTTAAAATAATGGCAGACAGAACATGGGAGTCTATCCAGAAATTATAGGAATACAATTACATAACTTTTAAAAAATATTTTATTTTTTCCCAATTATATTAATTCTTTATGTTCTTTTCCCATATTCTCTTTCTTTTCTTCACCTTTTCCTGAAATGGTAAGCAATTTGTTATAAGTTGTACATGGATAATCATATGAAACATTTTCATATTAGTCATATTGTTAAAGAAATCACAGACAAAAAAAAGGGGGGGGGGGGAAACTGTATTCTTTGATCTGTATTCAGACTCCATAAATTCTTTCTCTAGAGATGGATAATATTTTTCATCATGAGTCCTTTAGCATTGTCTTGGATCATTGTGATGAAATCTAGATTTTGGGGGTTCTGTTCAGTCAGGGAACCAAGTGATGAGATTCAATTCAGGGAACCAAAATGATGAATTAGAGTTTGGTGGTCAGGGAGTTAAATGATTAAGTTAGTGGTAGGATCAGGATTCAGGGAACCAAATGAAGAGGTTTAGCTTCCCTAAATCCCCTTTAGTATTCACGCAAGGCAGAGAGCTCTCACAACTCAACTGTGAGAACCCTCCTCTGGCGGCACAGAGATCCTTCATAAAGGAAAAGCTAGACTAATAAAAAGAAATTTATTATTGGCATTGGGAAGTCAGCCTTTGCTATGAATGAATAGAAAAGCTGAATTCCTTAGTGGCAAGATCCTGACAGGGGAGTAAAGTAGTGGAGGAGTCCTGGCAGAGACACAAGATAATTTCTAGCAGAAAAATCCCAATAGAGAAGTATAAAGTCTTATTAGGGAATTAGGTAAAAAAGATAAAGAGAAGGTAACACTGAGAGAAAATCTCATTTTAGCAGGCAGAGGTTTCCTTGGCATAGCATGGCATGACATGTTAGGTCCTCTACAAGGAGTGAATTTAAAATCGCTGTTTTTATAAGGAAATCTGAGACAGGAGTTTCAATTGAATGAGATTCCCTAAATGCTGTCACTGCCCCAGGCCTAGATAAGACTACTTGTTGGTTTTGAGCCAACAATAGGGGTAGAAAATCTTGGAATTAAATACTTCAACTAGTCCTACCAAGATAAACCATTTTATCTTGGTACCTTAGGGTGGGTCTCAAAGAGACAAGATTCAAGCCTGAATCCTGAAACATAAGAGGTACATAATATTACAAATGTAAAAATTACATTAAATTTTAAAAGTTTTAGGCAAACTGATCCAATGCAGCCAAAATTAGAAGAAAAGCAAGAAATTGAGAAAAAATTTACAGAAAGTTTCACTGATGAAAGCCTCATTGATAAGGTTTAGATTTAGGGAACCAAAATGAGATTAGGGTTTCTGGTGGTCAGGGAATTAAATGATAAGGGCAAGTTTGGGGTTCAGGGAACCAATGGAGAGGTTTGGGCCTACAATATTCTTCTCTAAAAATGTAATGTTCTCTGGGAGCAGGTTTCTCGAGGGCCTTCTGGAGGCAGCCTTCCTTTCAGTTCAGTAATTACAAGTGCAGCCAAGTACTAAAAGTCCAAATCCTTTATTTTTTCCTTCAGTCTTATCTCTTTTACTGGTGCCTGGTTAGTTTTAATAGAGGCCTATCTCTCTTCTTGGTTCTGAGAGCTCCTGAAGCTAATCCTTTGCCTCTGCCAGCTTCTGCCTCTAGCTTCCTCCAAATGAGCTTCTAGTGCGCTTCTCCTTCTGGCACTGCAGCTCCTCCTTAATACCCCACACTGAGTATACATCAATCATTATATCACTAGGAAACCATTATTTGTTGTAGGAATAAATCAATGCTACACTAGATTTAACCATTATCTCCTCAATTCCACTTACTTAGCACCTTGTAAGAATCCTAGCATGCAACCCCTTGGGATTCGGCTCAGGGGTAGGGAGTTTTGAGGGCTCCCTTGGGGCACAGAGGTCCTCTGTAAAAGAATTTACAGACCTCGAAACTTAAGATTGATAAAAGAGGTTTATTATGGGTTAATTAATGGGTTATTATGGGTAAGGTTAGAAATCCTGACAGAGAGGCATAAAGTCTGGTTAGGGAAATAGGTGAGGATAAAGAGAGGGTGGCACTGGAAAAGAATATTCCAGTGGACAGAGGCTCTTTGGCATCCCAAGCATGGAGCTGGCATATCTGAAACCTCTGCAAAGAGAGGGTTTTAGTTTGGTTCTTTTATATTGAATATCTTAGTGGGGGCTGGGACAGCTCAAGTTGGCTTCCAGCCTGAGGCTGCTCTTGATGGGGCCAAGTACATCTTAAGTTGAATTGAATGGAAGATCTACATTTGAAGGATTTTCTCCTACAAGGATTTTCAGAGTTTCAGGGTCCCTTCATCATTTCTCAAATATGTGGGGAACTGAGCTAATTTTTTTTTATTATAGCAAAACATATGCATGGGTAGTTTTTCAACATTGACCCTTGCAAAACCCTTTTGTTCCAACTTTCCCCCCCTTCTTCCCCCCATCCTCTCTCCCAGATGGTAGGTGGTCCGATACATGTTAAATATGTTAAAGTATATGTTAAATACAATATATGTATACATATGTATACAGTTATCTTGCTGCTCAAGAAAGATTGAATCCAGAAAGAAAGTAAAAAAAAAACCCTGAGAAGGAAAACAAAAATGCAAGCAAACAATAACAGAAAGAGTGAAAATGTTATGTTGTGGTCCACACTCATTTCCTATAGTTCTCTCTCTGGAGGTAGCTGATCATTTTCATTACTGACCAATTGGAACTGGTTTGGATCAATTTCATTGTTGAAGCGAGCCATGTCCAACAGAATTTATCATCATATGGTATTGTTGTTGAATATATGATGATCTCCTGGTTCTGCTTATTTTGAATCGGGTTGTGGTCCCTTTAAGAAACGTATTTCCTATTATCTGTGATCCCTTTCAGATTCTTAGCCCATCCTGGCCGAGGCATATCCTCCCTAGTCCAGGATGCCAGAGCCTTTGATTCAGTTACAAATCCTGGTCAAAAAACATCCCTTTGAATTCCAATAGGAGATCTGGGCAGTCCCAGTCCCCACTGGGTCTGAGCCAACTTTGGCTGTCCCAGCTCCTACTAAATCTGATTTGCTAGGGCTGCTCCAGCCCCCACTGGTTCTGACCTGCTCAGGCTGTCCCAACCCTCACTAAGACATCAATATATAGCTTCCATCTATGAAGGTCTTTTGTAGATGGACTTTGGTAGCTCCCTTGTTGCCAGGACCTTCTGTCCACTGAGAACTGCATTCTCAATGCAACTCCATTTTCCATAGATCTGCCACTGTAGAAGTCAGTCTCTTGGTAAACTGATTTCTATCTAACAATAAACTTTCATTTTGCACCTAATATTTCGGGAATGAGTGAATTCTTTCACTTCTAAAACCTGCGGCTGATTCAAAGGGGATTCTTAATAACTCTCATAGCCACTAACCTCTAGACCCCCAGGAATCTAGACCACTCAAACAGTATCAATTTCACTCAGCATCAGTTCATGTAAGTCTCTCCAGGCCTCTCTGAAATCATCCTGCTGGTCATTTCTTACAGAACAATAATATTCTATAACACTCATATATCAGAACTTATTCAGACATTCATTCTCCAACTGGCATCCATTCAATTTCCAGTTTCTTGCCACTACAAAAGGGCTGCCACAAACATTTTTGCATATGTGGGCCCCTTTCCCTTCTTTAAGGTCTCTTTGTGATATAAGCCCAGTAGTAACAGTGCTAGATCAAAGGGTATGCACACTTTGAAAACTTTTGGGGCATAATTCCAAATTGCTCTCCAGAATGGCTGGATCTGTTCATAATTCCACCAACAATGTATCAGTGTTTGATAAATTCTGATGGAGGAGACCCTCTTCAACAATGAGATGAACTAAATCAGTTCCAATAGAGCAGTAATGAACTGAACCAGCTACAACCAGATGACTATGAACCACTATATAGAATTCCTATTCCCTCTATTTTTGTCTGCCTACATTTTTGATTTCCTTCACAGGCTAATGGTACACTGTTTCAAGTCTGATTCTTTTTGTACAGCAAAATAACTGTTTGGACGTGTATACATATATTGTATTTAACTTATACTTTAACATATTTAACATGTATTGGTCAACCTGCCATCTGGGGAAAAGGGTGGGGGAAGGAGGGGAAAAGTTGGAACAAAAGGTTTTGCAATTGTCAATGCTGAAAAATTACCTATGCATAAATTTTTTAAAAAATTAATTAAATAAATAAAAATTGTATCATTGTTTTCCCAGTTTTCCCACATGCCCTCCAACATTCATCATTATCTTTTCCTGTCATCTTAGCCAATCTGAAAGGCATGTAGTAGTATCACTGAGCTAAATTTTTAAAGGAACTATTCTCCAATTGAAATTCTAAGAATATGAACAGATAGTTTTCAGAAGAAGAAATGAAAACTATCAAGAGTCATACAAGATAATTTAGTTGGGAAGGCACTAACCATTGGGATCAAGAAAAAAAACAAGACGACCAGTGCTATGAAACTCAAATGAGAACAGGGCCACTAAACCCATACATAAGGCTCCTTATTATTATTATATTTAATTTATACTTTAACATATGTAACATGTATTGGTCAACCTGCCATCTGGGGGAGGTGAGTGGGGGGAAGGAGGGGAAAAATTGGAACAAAAGGCTTGGCAATTGTCAGTGCTGTAAAATTACCCATGCATGTATCTGGTAAATAAAAAGCTATAATAATAAAAAAAAGAAATGTGTAATTAAGCAAATCAAATTCTTGTATTAATTATGTCCAAAAATAACAAATAATAAAATCGCAATCTGAACTCTGAAAAAAGAAACAAGACCTTAGTAAATATTTCTTTAATATTATATCATTATTTTATTATACATACATGTAAATATATATATATATATATATACTTTTAATTTAATTTTTTATTATAATTTTTTATTGACAGTACATATGCATGGTTGATTTTTTACAACATTATCCCTTGCACTCACTTCTGTTCCAACTTTCCCCTTCTCTTCCTACACCTCCTCTCCTAGATGGCAGGCAGTCTCATACATGTTAAATATGTTATAGTATATCTTAAATGTATATACTTTTTTCACAGGATTTGCGATTTCATTAATATAGAGAATGTCCCACAAGAAAACAGACTTGCTTTGCAAATTATATCCTTAAAGAGTTGCCTAGGGTAACAAAGGTTAAGTAACTTATGGGGGGGGTCACATAGCCAGGATGTAAAGCAGCAGAATTTGAATCCAGGTATTGCATAAATGCTCTTAAGGGCTAAAAATGAGCCCATCTTCAAGCCCCAATGTCAAAGAAATGGGATTTTTATACTTTCTCAAGCTTATGAAGTCAGTTTCCAACATAAATTAATTTATAAAACCAGTAGGAAAAATCCCTATAGCCTTGTTCTATTTTACTTCTTAGTGAATCAGTACACATGTTCTTTCTTTTCAAATCTCTTGACCCTTGTCACATCAAAGATTCTTCCCCACCAAACCTCAGCCTCTTTTTTGGTTTTCCTGTGCAGCTGTCTAACTTGCTTTCAGCTTTTGCTGGATGATCTTCATCCAAGTGTCTTCTTTTTCTTTTGTACTCTCTCTCTCTTTTTTTTTCCCCACTGAGGCTGGGGTTAAGTGACTTGTCCAGGGTCACACAGCTAGGAAGTGTTAAGTGTCTGAGACCAAATTTGAACTCAGGTCCTCCTGAATTCAAGGCTGGTGCTCTATCCACTGCGCCACCTAGCTGCCCCCTTCTTTTGTACTCTCAATCAGCTCTAAGGATGCAATTACCTTCTGTATTCAGATGATTCTCACATATATTTATCTAGTACTACTTTTCTTCAGACTTCCAGTTTTGCATCTCCCCAGTTGCTTACTGGACATCTCAAGTTTAACATAAACAAAATTGAATTCATTATTTTTTACTCCAAACTCTCTCCTTTTCCCAAAATCCTTATTACTATTGAGGACTTCCCAGTAATCCAGGATAACAACATAGGTGTCATCCTTGACTTTCCCACTTACCCCAATATCCATTTGGTTGCCAAGATCTGCCAATATGGTTTAGCTTCTCTTTTCTGACACTCTACTGATGTGATAGAGAACTGATTCGAGAATTCCCTCTGGTTGGCACAAATCCAACATGAAAGAATTCACGAAACTGAAAAGTCTGAATGCAAAAGGGATTTTTATTGGCACTGAGAATCCTACTTTGCTAGGAAGACAGTCCTCAGTAGCAAGAGGTCCTGTTAGAGAAATAACAAAGGTTATCACTGAGAAGAAAGTATCTTCACAGTGGGCAAGAGTCCTGGCAGGCAGGTGTGTCCAGAAAAGAGGTTCACTTGGCAAAGTGTAATCCTACTTCAGACTTCTGCAGAGATTTGGAGTTCAAAATTGTCTTTTGTTGGCTATCTGAGGCTTGATTCCAGTTGAAAAGAGAGTTAATGCCCCCAGGCCTAGATACTTATCTTGGAATTTCAAGCCACTCAATAGGAATATCTGGCCCACATCTCCAATTGAATAAAATCATTTTGAAGGCTTTTTACCAGAGCCTGGAATTTCCTGAAGAGGATCCAGGACATTCCCAAAAGTTCAATGGAAGGTGATTTCACCAAGATCTCCAATTGAATGACACCGCTAAACTTGGAAAAGTCTTGTTTGGGAGAGTAAGCTTTTTCCCAGATTTTTTGGAGTCTGAGACCCGAATCTCCCTTCTTTTACAGATTAAAGGGGACACAGGTTCAGAGTTCACCCCCCTCACTACCACCCTTCAACACCCTTCTTCCCTCACATGTGGATTACTGATATAGCCTTCTGGTTTTCCATTCCTCAAGACTCTTTCTCCTCAGGTTTATTCTCCATTCAGCTGTCAAACTGACCTTCTTAAACTATAGGTCTGAACATATACTCCCAATTGAACTCTTTATGATTTCCATGATCAAACAGAAAATCCTATAGATTCAGAATCTTACATAGCTCATACCCTTCCTGCCTTACTTTTTTTTTTTTTTTTACCAGTAAAAATATTTAGCAGCGTTTTTACACTTTACTTCCCCTTCTACGAAATCTGAAATCTGAGATCCAAGTAGCACTGGCCAATAGACAATCTGTCATCCATCCGTTTTTACTGGCCATCCCCAGTAATTGGAATGCTCTCCTTTTCCATCTCTAAGTTTCCCTTTAGTTGAAATACCTGCCAGAAGTCTTTTCTGCTTCGCTTCTGGTAAGCTTCTCCAATCTATTCTGCATGTAGTGTTCAAAGGAACTGCTGTCACTGGTTAACAGGAAAAATCCAGGATAAAGAGAATTAAAAGGATTTCATCATAAGTATGTCAAGATAACCACCCCTAGAAGGGCTGACCACCGAAGGGCACCGAGGTGGGGACAGCTTTTACACATAACTTTAAAACAATTTAGATAGGTCCATCTCAGCAAAAGGCCCCGCCCTCGCATCTCATCTCCTCCCCTTGACAACTTGCATGTAGGGGTAAAGCAGGTAATACTGGGAGCTGAAGACTTGGTCCCTCCTTTCCCGAGAAGATCAGGGCTGGGAACAATGTAACTCCCCCCCCCCCCCCAGGCTGGGGTTAAGTGACTTGCCCAGGGTCACACAGCTAGGAAATGTTAAGTGTCTGAGATCACATTTGAACTCAGATCTTCCTGAATTCAAGGCTGGTGCTCTATCCACTGCGCCACCTAGCGGCCCCTACAATATAACTTTCAAAATGCCCTTGTGTGTACACAGTTGTTAACGTCATGTTGTCTCCCCTCTAGAACGTGACCGCCTTAAAGTAACTCCTTTTCTGTAACTGTGTAATGCCTCGGCAGGCCCGCAGTGTACAATAGCACGTCTCCTTCAGAACCTGCGGAGGACCCCACCACATTGGGAAGGTGGGGGTGGGGAAGTGGAACTTTTTCTTTATTCTATCAGATAGAATCGCTGAGGAGGCTCCACGCAAAGGCTTACGGTCTGATTGATAAGGTTCGATTTTCCCTGGCCTAGTGTAAACGGTTAAGCCCTTTCTTTCCCGGGTAATGATTTAAGCATCTTCTTCTGTTACATGAAGTATCTGTTCTTGAGCTCCACCAGCTCCTGCTCCAAGTTCGCCGAGCCCGGCCTCCTTCCGAACGGCCTCGGGCTCTCGTAGCCCGGCGGGAAGGTTGCGCGGATGGCCGCTGCCGAGTTAGGGGACTCGGGCTTGCAGCAGCCGCTGGTGGGGCGTGTGCTCGTACACGTGCGTCCATTGGACATATAGACAAATTGCGGCTTATTTATGGTGGACAGGACTTAGGACCAAAACAATGCGCGCCGCCCGCTCCTGCGCTTTCATTTGGCGCCTCCTCTCCCTCCGGAGCCAGTAGGCCGACCTCGGGTCCTCGGCCCGGCTCGGGGCCTCCAGGCCTGCGGCTCCTTGGACAGAACTAAGCAGTCCAGGCGGCGCTCTCTTCCCTCAGTACTGCAGCTCTTTCTGTTCCAGTCGGCGCCAGTACTCTGGGGCCAGGGCTTTGTGGGAAATGGAGTCTTTTCCTAGCGCTCGCCTACATGCGCACTTTCCCTACGTGTGGAACGTGGAGAGGTGGGGTCTAGATTGTCCCCACAGCTCTCGCAGTAGCGATTCCACTCTCCCAGACCAGAGGGAGCTGCGCCCTCAACTTCCCCTCCGCTCCCTCTAGTTTTTCTACTCATTCCATATCGTTTATGGCTTCTTCCGGAAGAGGCTGGGGGAGAGGGGAAGGGTGTTTCCGCTTCCGGTGGAGCGGGGCTTAGCTGCGGAGATGGCGGCGGCGACGGCGGCGGCGGCAGCGGCGGCCTCCTCCGCCTCGGGTTCGGGGGGCCCTCGAGAGGAGGCCGAGGCCCCGTGCCCAGCCTGGGACGAGTCCCAGCTCCGCAGCTACAGTTTCCGGACCCAGCCCATCCCGCGCCTGAGCCAGAGCGACCCTAGGGCAGAGGAGCTCATCGAGAGTGAGGTGGAGGCGGGGAAGAGGGGAAGGCAGAGCCAGGGAGGCCTGACGGGGCCCGGGTGGGGGGAGTCTCCGGGAGAAGCTCGGAGTGGGGCAGGGTCGGAGGAGCGTGCGAGGGGCGGTCCTGGTGCGGAGGGAAGAGGTAAGGGAGGCAGGGGGAAGGAAAGGCTGCGGGCTGTGAGTGACAAAGGTGCATCCGGGAGTCCGAGCTTATTGACAGCGGAGTGGCGCTGGTCCTAGCGTTCGGAAGGGGGTTTTCTGAGCTTGTGAGATGCAGGGTTAAGGGAACCCGGGCCCGGCGTCCCTGAGAGGGGAGGGTCGCGGCGGGTGTGAGGAAAGCCGGGACAGGGATTTGTGAAGGGGGATCATCCTGAAGCGGGACCGCCGGGAAGGAGCCAGAATGAGCGTCTAAGGAGGCATTGTGACATGGGAAAGGCCGCTGGGACTTGGGGGGGCGCTGCAAAGGGCCGGGGCAAGGACTTCTTACACCTCTGCGCTTGTCTGTTCTCTGCCTGGCGCGCTCTCCCCAGGAGCCTGTGGTACTGACCGACACTAACTTGGTGTATCCTGCCCTGAAATGGGACCTCGAGTATCTGCAGGAGAACATCGGCAACGGAGACTTCTCAGTGTACAGCGCCAGCACCCACAAGTTCCTGTACTACGACGAGAAGAAGATGGCTAACTTCCAGGCTTTTAAACCGAGGTCCAACAGGGAAGAAATGAAATTCCATGAGTTCGTAGAGAAGCTGCAGGACATACAGCAGCGGGGCGGGGAGGAGAGGTGAGCCGGGGCTCCTTCTGACACACCCGTCTCACTTAGCCCTGTGTGCGATGAGTTATGCTTTTAGTTCTTCAGGTTTCTGGTGTAAAGTCCAGTTAACGGGGGATCTACAAGTGGCTTGTGGGTAGTTATTTGTGATCCAAGATTCTCATCTCTAGAATCAGAAAGTGGGATTCGGAGGTTGGGGTGGAGGCAGCCTGCATCGGGGGGCTGAGAGTACCCTCATGTACACGGGCTGGATCGTCAGGCTCAGTCATCCGTGGGCCCACGGGCGTCACCGCCTCTTGTCTCTCTCACTTCACTAATGCCCAATGCGGCACTAACCACCTTGTGACTGGGCTTGGTCTTTCCTTTGAATCATTTTGCACGTGGATGTTTGATTATGAGAAATGATTAATAGCCAGTTATTAATTAGGGGTCTTCCAGGTATTTTTCCCTATTGTCTCATTCAGAAACCGGTCCTTGGAAGTCTATTTGGCCAGACCCCACCCTCCCAGGATAGTTTATTTCTGATTAAAATGTCACAGGGATCTGATCCGGATGAATTCCCTGCTGCCACCCGTTGTGTTATGCTTACATGGTGGGCTTGGAGTTTTTTGTCCAGCTTCCCAGAGGCTGCTGAGAATCTTTCAGCCCTTCTACCTCTTCTACTTTATCTGAGCTGCCATATTCTGTGGGTAACACCTGACTATTTGGGAGAAGGAGTCTTCACAAAATCTATGTTTTTATTTTAGAAAGTTGCTATAAACTGAAGGCTTTGAAAAGCATAACAGTTTTTAACCATTCAATATTCTCCAAGGTGGGATCTTTTGGTTACCAAGAAAGGCCAAAGACCATCAATTTATTGATTATATGCTAGTCTAATTGGTAAACTGATTATTAATTATCCAGAAACGCTGTTTCATGGAATTTTTAAAAAAATTAATTTTATAATTATAACATTTTTTTGACAGTACATATGCATAGGTTTTTTTTTTTTTTTTTTTTTTTTTTTAACAACATTATCCCTTGTATTCCCTTCTGTTCCGACTTTTCCCCTCCTGTCCTCCACCCCCTCCCCTAGATGGCAGGCATTCCCGTACATATTAAATATCTTATAGTATATCCTAGGTACAATATATATGTGCAGAACTGAATTTTGTTGTTGTTGTTGCAAAGGAAGAATTGGATTCGGAAGGTAAAAATAACCTGGAAGAAAAACAAAAAAAGCTCACAGTTTACACTCATTTCCCAGTGTTCCTTCTCTGGGTATAGCTGATTCTGTCCATCACTGATCAGTTGGAATTCATGGAAATTTTCAATGATGCCAGTTAAATCATCTTTGGGCACTTCACTCCCAACTCTCATCCTTTCGCTGCTCTTTCCCAGTGCTACGGTCCTTGGATGTGGAATATTTCCTTCTTCATGGTATCTTGTCACTGTTGGATTCTGAACTCTTGGGAATCTCATTACTAGAGGAGCTTACATTTCCTTTTGTGACTAGACTAGTGGTTGGATATTGTCAGAATATTACTATAATTTGTGCTTTGTTTGGTGTTATCCTGAGTGTTTTCTGGAGATCGGTCCAGTGCTGGTTGTGTGGTGATTCTGGGAGAAAACAGGTTTCTTGTGTAAGAATACCTCTGAGCCTGCCCACTGTATCTGTCAGATGTAGGAGGATGACCATGATCCAGGGTTCCCCGCAACTTCCTAGCACTTGTATGTTTAGTTTGACTTTGGTAGTTTGCCATCATTAAGGGCACTGTGGTGTAGTGGAAGGAACACTGGATTTGGAGCCAGAGTACCTGAGTTAAAGGCTCAACTCCTTAATTTCACCTTGGTTAAGTCACTTAACCTTTTTGAGGCCTAGTTTTTTTAAATTTGTCAAGCTGGAGCGGGGGGGACTAGATTAGATTGACTTCTTATGTCCTTTTGAGCTACAAATTTTATGATTATTAAAGGCAGGCCTAGGAGATATGGCTGTTGGTGATGGAAGTAAGTATCCCTTTTAAGCCTTGAAAGACTGAATTGTTTCCTATAATTTTTTTATGTTTTACCACTTCTGATTCTTTTGGTGATAGTCATAGCCGACACACTTTGTTTACAAAGCATATTCTATGAGTATTGTTTGATTCTACTTTTGAGAAAGTTCAAATATTGCTGCCTAAGATTGATAATTTTCTAGTTCTTCCTAGAGTGTCACTTCCATGTTTGGCTTTTTGTGTGATTTGGCCAAATTTATCTGAACTGCCATATTCTGTGGGTAACACTTGACTATTTGGGAGAAGAAAGCTTCACAAAATCTATATGTTTTTATTTTAGAAAATTGCTATAAACTAAAGGCTTTGAAAAGCATAATAGGAATTCTTCAGTCTCAGGAGTACCCAAGAACATAGGTGCTATAGTTTAGTTTGGTGTTAGAGCCTTGAGATATAGGGGAAAGGATTTAGATTTCCCAGATTAGTATTGGTTGTTTGCAGCTGTTCCCTGTGTAAATTGTGCCAGCCCTGGGTGTGGGTTTATATTTCAGGATGTGGGGAGGCTGTGGCTTGAGTGTATACTAATGAGACTTTCTTCTTGGGGAATATAGGTTATATCTGCAGCAGACTCTGAACGACACAGTAGGCAGGAAGATTGTCATGGACTTCTTGGGTTTTAACTGGAACTGGATTAATAAACAGCAGGGAAAGCGTGGCTGGGGGCAGCTGACCTCTAACTTGCTGCTTATTGGCATGGAAGGTAAGAAACTAAGCAAAAATCTGGGAGAATTGGTTGTAAGTTTTTGTTTCCCAGTGCTACAGTAATTTCCCCAGCTGATTGTGGGCTATATCAGTATACATTTTAGGAACTTCTCTGAAGCACCATTAACATTTAGCAGACTTTTATCATGCCCAGAAGAGGGTTAATCTGGGACAAGTGTTTGGTTTCCTTCGGGAGAGAGTATCTTTTCAGTCACTCAGTAAGTATTTCAGTCTTAGATTTAGGTGGATTTTGAGGCACTTCCTATCCTTCTGGGTGTTTCTTCAGCAGGTTCTGATTCTGACTTAATGTCACAGGTTAGTTTTGGCTAAAACAATTTCTTTTAAGCTGACACTCCTGCTCTTTGCTAACAAGTTCATATTTGAGTTTTCCTGGTTGCCTGCCACAGATAGGTAGTGGAGGAACAGATTAGTTCATCTTCAATTTATTTTATTTATGAACCGTTACCAGTGAAGAAACAGTTCTAGTCTGTATAGAAGGCTTCAATTCTGTCATTCAGGAATGGGTACTGAATGTCCTCTGTGTAATACTCTACATAGATTCTGGAAAAGGTTCTATAGCAATTGGCCTGGGTAGAGGAGGTAAAGATTAGGATAGGTTTGAGGACATGCTGTGAGAAGTTTAAGAACTATCTGGAAGAACTTTGCAGAGCAGGTGCCAATTCATACAGCTCAGACTTCTGTCTGGCTTCTTGCAAGAATGGAATATTTGTGTTACTTCTTGGTTTTCACTTCCATGTTTGGCTTTTTGTGTGATTTGGCCAAATTTATCTGAGCTGCCATATTCTGTGGGTAACACCTATTTGGTTTCTTAATGGATTTATTTAAAGGTCTTCAAGTTGACCTTTTTTTTTTTTTTTTTTTTTTTTTAAGAATATCCAAAAGGTATTAATCTTAAAAACCAAAAAATTAGAGGATGATCTGCCGTTTTGGCCAGAATTACAAATGTCATTTTGATTTTTGGCTTACTGTTAAAGATAGCAGCTGTCAATACAATCTTTTAATTTTGTGATATTTAATGTACTTCTTGCATATTAGACATCACTTTGATATTTTGCTGGAACTTGTGATTGTACCTGCTTAGAATTAGTTCATAAATATTTTTGTGATTTGTTGACTTTGGATCCTCAGGTGAGTTGGAAAGACTGGGGATTCCCAAACATAAAGATGTTTGACCCCTCACCATTTTCATGCAGCTTCTCCTGGATTCTGTACTATAGGTCAGGGAGTGGCAAACTATAGCCAGCTGCATTTGATGCTTGGTTTTCTGAGGACTGTGAATAAAGAATGATTTTTACATTTTAAATAAAGTTTTATTATAATTAAAAATATAAAAATAATTCTTAGCTCATGACAGGTGATGGGTCAGGTTTGGACTTTGGGCCATAGTTTGTCAGACTCCTGTTCTGACTTATTCATATAGACTCTGCTGTGGATGACGTGTCTTCACTCTTACAGGAAATGTGACACCTGCTCATTATGATGAACAACAAAACTTCTTTGCTCAGATCAAGGGCTATAAGCGATGCATCCTATTTCCTCCAGATCAGTTTGAGTGCCTCTATCCATACCCTGTGCATCATCCCTGTGATAGACAGAGTCAGGTAAGTTAACAGGGTATGTAGGAAGGCAGTGCAGACTCATTCAAAATATTTCTTTTTTCATGGGGAAATGGGCACTGTTGTGTTGAATCTTTAAAGTTAGCTTACCTGCAGATGAGTTGGAATTATATTTCAGCATATAAAATTCTGTAATCCTTCTCACTTATCACTAATTCCCAAGACCTCTCTATTGATGTTTTTGATGCTTGTGGATAATAGTGTCCTGTGAAGGTTCAAATCTTTTATCTTTTTTTTTTTTAAACTATAGCTCGTATTGTCTTGAATTGGACTGGTGTGCTTGAGCTAATCTTTACAGTCCATAAAAAGTTTAGGCTCCCATGTTCCCTGGGTTTTGAGGTTGTTCTGTTAGGTGATTGAAACATGCCAAGTAATAGAACAGGATTACTTGTAGATGTTATCCTAGGAAGTCTAAGGCATAGTAAGAGATGATTGCCTTGGTTGCCAGGGAGGGATTAGAAGAGTTGATGGGTCAATGACTTTATAGAAAATGACTTCTGACCCATCACATGCAGGATTCTTGTTGCACTAGGATTTTTTTGTTTATGCTTTGGCAGAGCATATCCTCAAATTACCAACTTTTGGAACAAACTTCCAAACCTTCAAGTTGTGTCAATCATATCATAGAGTACCAGATCTTAGGATCTTCCACAGTTAGATATGTCCTGTTTCTTTTTCTTTGATTGTTTCATATGTTTAGTTTTGCCTGCCAAGTAGGGTACACATTTCCTAGTATTATGTTGCCTTCTTTTAATTCTTAATACCCAGCACAGCAATTTCATTGCTAAAGGAAACTCCTAGTTAAGGAAATTTCTCCTACCAATGCAGGAAATATCTAGCATAGTTAACAGTAAATACTTATTTACTGATACATTTCTTCCCTCACTGGATCTTCCAGGTGGATTTTGATAATCCTGACTATGAGAGATTCCCTAACTTCCAAAACGTGGTTGGCTATGAGACGGTGGTTGGCCCTGGAGATGTTCTTTACATCCCTATGTATTGGTAAGAAGGAATAGGAGATGGGTGGTGAGGAAAGTGGCTTGGTGTGATTTCCTTTGTATTCCCTGGTGAAAATTACCTGTGTTCTATGGGAGGTACTGGAACTTTGCTAGCACATCCCCAATGGGTACTCACCAAGCCTGATAGGTGAATAAAAGTTCTGTCTTTGGACAAAAACAAAGTGGTGTTCATTCCTCTTATCAATAAAAATCCCAGAATGTTTTTTTGACATTTGGAGACTGAATATAAATCTTATCTTAAGAGTCTGAGTGCTTTTGACCTCAGTGGCTTAAGTGATGACCAGTCACTTATGTATTTTTGTCCTGGACCCTATATAGTTCTTACTTCACTTTGAAAGACATTGAAGAACTGGAGCATGTTAATTTATTCTATTGCAGGTGGCATCACATAGAATCATTACTGAATGGGGGAACCACAATCACTGTGAACTTCTGGTACAAGGTGAATATTATTCTCTTAGCATAAGAGTGGTAATGGGAGGAAGTCACACTATGATGTGTTTATTTGGGGGCTTTGTTTTCTTGGTGAAGTGAAAGGTTTTCACTCAAAAAGATGACTTCATGGTTCAGGTGCCTTGACAAGGGGAAGAAGGAATGAAAGATCCAACTGTTGGCCTTTAAATATTGTTAAGCTCAGGGAGGTTCTTTGGGTACCAATTCCTTGTTAAAGGAAATTCAGAGAATCTTGCCCTTAATTCTTTTGTGCCTTTCTAAACCTCCATTGAAGACTGAATCCTAAAGTAACAACCTCTGAAAGTTTGCTGTTGCCCAAATCTTCTTGATTTCTAATAACCTTCTTTTCTCTGCTTCTGCCAAGATAGCAATAGATCACATTTATAAATAATAATAGCTAGCATTTATGTAATGCTTTAAGGTTTGCAAAATACTTTATAAATGTCTTATTTGTTCCTCCTAACAATGCTGAAAAGTAGGTACTATTATTATCTCCTTTTAACATTGAGGAAATTAAGACACAAAGTTAAATGACTTGCCCAGACTCCGATAAATGTCTGAGGCCAGAATTTAAATTCTGGTCTTTGAGATTCCAGGGCCACTGGTTTATATGCTGCTGTATATAACACTTAAGGTTTTATAAAAGAGTTTGATGTATGTAAAGTAGGAAATTTGAAGTCCCCAACAACACTGAACTTTTAATATCTTTCCCATTTATCCAGGGAATAGGAAACTGAGACTTAGAAGATAAGACTTTGCCCAAGGTCATACAGCTAATTAGTGTCCCAGGCCTCTCCTGATTCACCGTCAGGTTCACCATCTGTTTCTGCTTTTCTTTATTCTGCCACTATAAATTATTTTTAAAATAATTCTTTTTATTTTATAATTTTATAACAATTTCATTTTATAACAATTCTTTAATTTTTTTTTTTTAATTAATAGTCTATTTCTCTCCCTCCCATCTTGCCTTCATTGGCAAACAAAAGAAAAAGGAAAAACTCAGAAATATTCATAGACAAGCACATTCCCATATTGGCCATAAAGGGTTTTTAAGTTTTGTTCTTCAGGGTTTACACTTTCTGGGGTTTTTATTTTCAAGGGGGAAAAAAGACTATACAAATTCAGAAATAATGTGCTAGGTTAAGATAATTAGTAATACGTACATATCTAGTCCCATAGCTAGAGAGGATAGTACCCAAATTTCTAAGCTTTCTCTTTGTAGTGTATAAGATCTTGAGGCAGAAGGGATCTGAGAGACCATCTTATCCATTGTTCCCATATTATAGATGAGGAAACTGGGGCCCAGAGGGTCACACAAGTGATATGTGACCTAAGAATTAGGATTGAGTCCCCATTTTCTTACTCGAGTTCCAGTGCTTTTCTCATTACATTGCATAGTTCCTTCTGACTGGTTTGGCTTATTTTTGTTTTTAGGTCCAGAGCTTTCAGTTCCCTCCTGACCTCTGCAATAGAATGGTGTCTTTGCTCCCAGAACACCCCTTAGTTCATTGAGGATTTGTCAACCTGAGTGTTTTCCTTTGGTAAATCTCAGGCCTGCTTCAGGAAGCCTTTCTTACCTCCACTCATCCCCATCCTTTCATCCTTTCAAAAGGATAATCAAACAAGTACACAATGCATTGCCACAAAATACAGAATCCAGCATGACTCCTCAGCCGAAAACAAACCCAAAACTCAAGAGAACAGTAGATTTAGAGTCCAAGAACATTTATGCTTTAAATGCAGACTATTGCTTAGTAACTTTGTGATATTGGGTAAGTCACTTCACTTCCAAGGGCCTCAGTTTCTTCATGTATAAATTGAGTGCTTTGGACCAAATGACTTTTAAGGTCCCTTCTGGATCCCAATCTGTATACTTCAGATTATAAGTTTCTATCACAATGAGTAACTTTGTTAATGTAGGTATTTCCCAGTATCTGTATCTTAAGTATCTTAAGATAACTTGAAGGTCAGCCAATTAGGATAATTTCCTGAACTGCTGCTTCTTTTACAGGGGGCACCTACCCCTAAGAGGATTGAATATCCTCTTAAGGCTCATCAAAAAGTGGCCATAATGAGAAACATTGAGAAGATGCTGGGAGAGGCCCTAGGGAACCCGCAAGAGGTATGGCTAGTCCTTGGTTGAGTCTGTAGCCCAGGGGTTCTCAAACTATGGCCTACGGGCCAGATGCGGCCTGCTGAGGACATTTATGTGGCCCGTCAGGTTATGGCAAATAGGCTGAGGGGCGGAAACAGAGTGTGAGCTTTTGTTCTTACTATAGTCCAGCCCTCCCACAGTCTGAGGGACAGTGAACTGGCCCCCTATTTAAAAAGTTTGAGAACCACTGCCTTAGCCATTGGGTGGGCAGGGGTCTTAGTAGACAAAAAAAAGTGTTGTCAACCTTGGTTCCTCTTATTTTGGAAGCAAATGTATTTTCCATGAAGGTTACAGGCATCTTTAAAAAACCTTGTTTTCTAATGAGTGCCAGACTTGGCCATCAGATCTATAGAACCTGTTCTGTGCTGGCAGTAATGTTCCCTGTGGGGCTCGTGTGCTGACTGGGGGATCCTCCAGGGAATTTTTGGAAGATTGAGGAGAAGCAGTAAAGCATTTCCCTGCATGCTCACAGCTGTGCCAAGACAGCTCTGGGAATTATTGGGAGCTGCTTCTTGGAAAGGTGTTTCAGTGACCTCGTCAGAGCAGAGGGGAGTCTGGTAGTGTCGAAATCCTTGTTTCTTTCCTATGGAAGGAGGGGTGAGGCTGCCATACTCAGTGCCCCAAGGACACTTGGTGGCTGTTAGGTTTAAGTTAGTCTTACTTCATATAATCTGATAGGAACACACGGCATACACAGAGATCTTTGCAGAGCCTGCAGAAATATGCACATGTGTGTCAGTTGTCTGCTTAGGGATCAGCTTTTCTGTCCCCTGGGGAAGAACATGGCATCTGTTTATCAGCTCAGCACAGTGCAAGGTTGCGGGGCATTGTGGGAAAGAGTTGATGCAAAATAGATTTCAGAGGATGGTGGCCATTTCCTGTAAGGTTAGGTGGTCTCCATCCCTATTCTTCCAGTGAAGGAGAGAGAGAATAGAGATTAAATAAGACCTTAATTTTGTCTAAAAGACAGCCCTTTGCCTATCCCTGGCCTGTCCAAGGGCTTCTGTGGCTTCTTCCCTGGTCTAGGGGCTAGGGAGGTGGTAGCGGGATTGTCACAGGTAACTCAGTGACTGGATCATCCTATTTCTGCACAGGTAGGCCCCTTGTTGAACACGATGATCAAGGGTCGATACAACTAGCCTGTTGGAAGGTGGAGGCCTCCTTGATGACTGCCAACCCTCCCATCCCATCCCATCCCATCTCGTCCGGTCCACGCTGCTTCGTTGATGAGGACTGGAAGATCCAGAGTGATAGTAATTGCACGCAGCACTTAACAGACTGGGTTCCTGCCCCAGCCTCCTGTGGCAGGAGTGTGAGGTCGGGGGGCCATTAAGCAACCCATCCTCCTCTGCTCCTATCTTGAGTGATTTCTTCCTTCTCCACTTCTGTTCTTACTCACCTTCCCTTTTTGCCCCCAAGTCCTGCATTCATTGTGGAGTTCCAGCTTTGTGTCATTGTCTGTGTGCTTGTCTGTCTTTGTGTCCTTCCTCCCAGGCCCCTGAGGCTGTGATGGTGCTCTTGTCGATTGGCATGATGTCCAACAGCCTCACTGCCATTGTCTGGGTAAGGGAAGGAGCCAAGTCTACCTGGATCATGTTTGCATCTTTGAAGGGAGTCTGTTGACCTGATGACTAGTGTCCTAGGCTCCTGAAACTCCTGAGTTTTTCAGCCTTTCTTGTCTCCATTCTGGCCAGATACTTTGCCTGTACACCAACAGTCTAGTTTGATTTTGTACAGTGAGTGTATTCTGGGTACCACAAGAAGGAAGGAGCTGTCTGGCTTATGTGTGTACATCTTTGTCCATATTCTGGCCAGGATCTGCCTACCAACACTCTCCATAATCTGACTGCCGAGACTGGCTGTGCTACAGGACAAGGAGCTTCCTGGCCTGAGTGTGACTGTTCTGATGGCCACACTGTGGCTGAAGTCTGTCTATGAACACTCCACATGCTGACTTGGTCCACTTCCACTGGGTACTACTGCAGGGAAGTTGCTGCCTGGTCCACCAAGATGCTTTTTATTTGGTTTTTAGCCTATTTATATTGGTTGGACCTTGCTGCAGTACACTTGAGATTTATTAGATAGAGCCTCCAGGGCTCAGGAATCCCTTGTCTAGTCCCCTTCCTTTGAGGTTGAGCTCTCTGGCTTTCTTGAAGCCAATTGCTCATTTCCTCATCTGTGGGGACAATGATGGGAGTGGTAGACACTGGGGCCTGAGAGGTAAACTGGGGCTGATCCCCTTGTCCATCACTTGGGGAGATGAGCCAGAATCCCTGCCATCTCCTGTAGTTCTGAATGTACAGATGCTCCAAACCTCTAAAAAAAGCTCCCCAAAGCATCAAGGTAGCTACAGCCAGCAAGGACCAGGGACCTTTCCTTGGTCTTTTTGAGTGACTTGAGGACTGCCTTCCTGCAAGAAGATTCCTTGGAAGAAGTGAGGGCAATAGGTGGGAGGAAATACGGTTTATTTTTTCCTTTTTGCCAAAGGTTTAATTTCAGTGTCTGAGCATTGGTTCTTGTCTCCAGAAGCTCAGTTTGTAATGCACTGATAGACTGGTGTGTATAGAGGAGGGGATGTTTACTTTTGTAAATCCCTGTGCTTTTCTATACTTGCCCTGGTGTTCTCCCTGATGGGAACAGGGTGTGTGTGACTGTGGAAGACACGGTACCTTCTCTAGTGTAGTTCTTTCAATAACAACCAATGTTGGGAAATGACCGGAGTGATATGATCTGTGTCCCTTCTTGGTTTCCTACCCGACACTTGAAGGATTGTGGTGAGAAAAAGTGCAAGCAAAACCTGCTGGGTGTTCTCAGTCCTTCTCCCAGACCCTTGGTAGTGACTCAGCAGCAATCTATGCTGGGCAGGAGGGACAAATCACTGGTGTCAAGGCTGCTCAGTTTGAAATTGAAGACCCAGCTTGAGGGCACTTTAATTTTTAAAAAGCAGCTGGCTTGGGATATGAGTGTTTTCTTCCCATTTCCTGACTTGCTCTGCTCTGTTCCCTTGACATTGCCAGATTATATATTGGCTTCAGAGAGTTTGAATGTGGGCAGAGGGCCCTTTGCTGCATGAAACATGCTGGGGATGTCTAAACTCCTTACTTGACATAAAGCAGCACTCTTTCATGGTGGCCACTAACTGGTCACATAAAGAATCATATAGAGTAGGGTTTGGAGCCAGTGTAAATGTCACTTGATAGGCAACTGGGAATTTTTGTGTTCTCCTTCCATCACGGATAGGAGAAAAAGTTATGATTAGTTATGCAAAGTCAAATATTTGTTGGGGGCTCTGTATTGGGGGTGGGTGGCTCTTCACTAAAGTGGAGCAGATGCCCAGGACGCCTTGGGGAGATGCAGCTTCCCCTACAAATCAGAGCTCTAAATTACAAGGTTTTTACCAACGGGAACAGTTGGGGAAAGTCGTCTGCTCATTTGCGTAATGGTTTCTGTCACTGGTGATTAGACACAGGATGAAGGAAAAGAAATTTGACAATTAGGAATGAGCGATCATTAATCTGAATCTGTTAGGAGACAGAGGGGAAGGATCTTATCGATAAGCAAGACTGACCCAGGTGCAGGCCTTGGCCCCTCTGCAAATGCCATCAGTAATATATCTCCAAAGTGTGAGCTGGGCCAGTGCACTTAAGAGCAAAAGATCAGGGCATAGGTCCAGCCCTAGTATAAGGTAAGAGGTTCAGTTTAGTATACCCAGTACCAGATTACATAAAAAGTCAGATGAGAAATATGAAGCACTTAGTTCTATACATAGTGATTAAGTCTTTCCCAAGGTTAAGGAATTTGTTGGGCCCTCCTTAAACCTTTGCCTCTTATTTCCCCTTTATATCCACTCAAATCATAGTTGTTGACATTGTCACATTAAGCATGTTATCACTTAAGACTGGGAACAGGACTCTATATGAATATAGATTCATAGCCATCTGTGGTCTTGTGGTAATGTTCTCAATGTTTTCAATGCTCTGGCTAGGAGGCATGGACACACAAGGATTGGGAATGGGTCATAGGGCATAAAACCCAAAAGTAATATAATTTGCCTCTTTATGTGTGGACCATTTTATTTCTTTGTATTTGTGCTGAATCTCAGGCACTCTTGTTAGGACTCAATTGTCCCTCTCTGGATATCCTGTGGCATATCAAAAGTTCAGATCCTGTTGTCATTTTCAGTAACTTGGGGGCAGATAAGTCTTTTGGCACTCAGTTTTCTCATCTATAAAGAGAATATATTGAACTAAATGACCAGTTAAGTTACTTCAAGCTTTAAAATACATCTGAATTATCCTGACTGAGGGCACACAAACCCTCCTTTGAAGGAAATGAGAGACATAGGATTTTTGTCCTACTCTTGCCCAGAAAGTACAACTTATAGGATATCCATTCTCCTGTTTGTTTTTTCTCACCTTAAACAATGAGGAAGTTGGTTCCCTGTTTTACTTCACAGATGAGGTGCCTAGTTTTAGAATGGTCCTGCACTGTTCTCCGTCATCTTAGCTGTCCTGATTCTGGTCCCAAAGATGCTAGTTCTTTTGCCTCTGAGAAGGTTTCTTGTAGTTCTAAGATATATTTGTCCTAATAACCACATGACCTTGGTGGTGTGCTCAGACCTCCCTGTAATTACATCTTAACTTCTGCCGGTAATGTAGTTTTTCCTACATCTCTCAACTGAATTCTTATCCCTTTCCCCAAAACTCATACCTCTTGTTAAGAATTGCCAAATTCCTGGATGCTTCTAGCTTTTACTTCACTGGCAGACTATATGTGACTGACAACTCCTGAATCCAAGGGCTCCCTAGATCTTAAGAGGCAGGCTGTCTTAAGCACTTTAGGACAGGTAGATTTCCAGAATCCTTTTGCCTTTAATGTTTGTAGCAAAAGAATGCCCACGGCAACAATACACTTTTCACAAGGAGTAAGTGTCCCTGAAGTATCTCCTTTTAAAAGTAGGAATATTTTTAGACAATTTTGCACCCATTTCTACCCCCAGTAATTAAATATTCCTTAAAGCATAGAACATAGTTTTTGGATCCATAGCACAGGGCCATGTTATACTGTGCTTCTGTCATCATTGATGTATATTCTGTTTTCTGCAATAACTATTAGAAAAATGACTAAAGGGGAATAAACAGCTTACAGGTGGAAAGACTACAAATGATTATAGGTCACATTTCATACTCAAATCTGGCTTATAGAAAACATGAATGTTGATCTTTTACAGAATATATTTTCAAATATCTTTGAAAGCAACTTATATTTGGACATATAGAAACAGCTTATAACCACATATATAGAGTGTATCTTGAGGATTTCTATAATCTGGAAGGAATCTTTGAAGTCAAATTCAACCACCAAACAGAGGGATGGAAGTGAAGTGATTTGCCTTAAATCACAAATGTAGTCAGAGCTAGATCTGGGACTGGAACCTATATGCTACTTATGACCATAATTTTTTTTTTGTTGGTATAACAATAGAGGCAGCCAAGCCTGGATTCAAGAATGATCTGAGGGGAAACTAGATGGCTTCCCCCCTCCTCCCCCGAATCAGGAGCACCTGAGTTCAAATCTAGTCTCAGGCACTTAATACTTCCTAGTTGTGTAACCCTGGGCAAGTCACTATACTCTAATTTCCTCACACACAAAAAGAAAAAATTAAAAAAAAAAAAGAATTGCTGGTCAAAGTTGGCTTCAGATACTAAAAGTAGGACCCTGGGCAAGTCACCTGTTAAGAGGATCAAATGAAATATTTGTAAAGGCATGCATACTTTAATATTGCTCTATGAATACTAACGTTTATCTCCCATCACTATGATCCTCTCCTGGAGAAGTAGCAGTCAAGGCTTTGTTTTCAGCTAATATAATGTTGATAGACTTAAGATCATTTTATAAATGAGAGAAGTGAAGCCCAGAAAGGTTAAATGACTCGATGTCAAATAGGTATCAGAACTCCAGTTCAGACTTGATGTTCATTCCATTGGGTTGTACTGCTTATATACAAGGTGAATCCTTGGGGGACTTGGGAGGGAGACTTGAATTTTAACTTTAAAGGTTTCTGTAGCTCAATAAGAAAGATTAAGAGCTAGAGGGAATTTAGAGAGCATCTAGTTCAACCTCATTTCACAGATGAGAAGTGGGAAATTGAATGAGTGATAGCATGACACCCAAAGTCTCACAACTTGTGGGATACAAAATGAAAAGGAGGCTGGATCTGGAGTTTAAGGACTCAACTTCTCTCCCACCTACAGAATTGGTTGTCTTCAGTTCTACTTTGCCCTAGAGTAGGAAAAATGTCTTGGAGTTATGTCAGGTGCAGGATCCTTGACCCATCTTAGCTGCTCTTTGCTTTGGATTTGCTCAGGACTTGTGGCTACTCAAGCACCTACTTGACCTCAGACTGATGGAGAGCCTTTTCCTTATCTGCAATTGGAAGATGGCCTAGAAGGGTTCTAGTTCACAAACATTCACCACAGGATATTTTGGAAGAGAGGTCCTACCATTCCTCTCACCCCTGATACTTTCCACTGCCTTATAAATGAACATGTTTGATTGGTTACCTGCCCTCACCCCCACCCCTTACTCTGGGCTCAATTTCTTTAGTCTCTGACCAATTCAATCCAACATGTATTGAAAGATCAAGCTAGCTTCCCAAGGATCTGGGTCCAACCTCATATTGGCCCTTTGATCCTGCTTAAATCTTTTAACCTCTTGATGCTCTAAGGAGCAATGCTCCTCTAAGAGTCTCCTATCCTAATGAAGTCACAGGTTCAGGCTTTATTCCTTCACAAGCACTGTGCTAGTGCTGGATATATAAACAAAATTGTATTGAACCAAACAATTGCAAGAATTTACATGATCACTGAGCTGGACTGTTTCCTTGTTCCTTTGGTCCACTCACTTTCTATTGTCTTCCACAAATAAGGTTGGTCTTAGGCATTCTGGTAAAGATGTCCCTGGATTTATTTTCATCACTTCTTGTTTAGAGATTACATATTTGGTTCCTGCCTTCTCAGAAGTGGTATCACCTGCTACATATTTAAGCAGATCCTGTAGGGGAAATCTGGAAATTTTTCTGCTTATTCCCTTTTCTATTTCAATTCAATAAGCATTTATCAGGAGATTCCAAGTCATAAAAGAACCAGTCCATCGCTATCCTTAAGGAGCTTATTGTTCTTTCTACAGACATACCTCCTCTCAAAAGCTGGGTAATATCTGGAGGAAGCATTACGATTTCTTCTCAGGATACCTATGGTTTCCACCTCACTTTTATTTTACTGTCAGTGGCTTGGCTTATCCTCCCAACCCTGCTGTCACCTTGAAGTCAGTCCTCCATTTTTACTGACTGATGGGCCAAGGAAAGTCACACTAGCTCTGCCATCCATAGCCATATCATTAAGAACTTTTCTCTGCAGCTGAGAGTTTGGGGAGGCTTTTTGCCACTCCTGCAGGCTGTGTTTATGCTCCATCATGGAACTCCAGCTATTGCATCTGATTTTCTTTAATATTTCCTGTGAAGTGCAAGTCTTCCCTTCAGCACAGTCTAACTCTTGATTATCCCCATTCTAGTCTGAGACTTTAGGGTTAATTTGCCAGGTATTCATACTTCCTCAGGAAGAGAAGTATAGTATAGAGTCTTAATTTTTTTTTTATTTTTTTTTTGCTAAAAGTAAAAGAATGGTAAAATGAGATTTCTTCTCTTCAGGATTGGTCTTTTGTATTATATAGAATAGGCATGATATGAGTAAAAACTTATCAATTAGGACTTTCCATACATAACTTCAAATGGTAGTGAATTCCCCATCTAACCGACTCAAATTTTGTTTTGAAAATTGAAAGATATTGAATCAAATAGGATATTAAAATAAGTGACAAGAAAGATTAACATTGCCTCCCCCCAACAAATTTTTCCATATGTTCCCATACTATTGGGATGGGAGAGGATATATGCATGAAACATAATCAGAGAATATACTTGATAGGTATAAATGCTGAGACCAGGTGCTGTATGACTTTTTTTTTTTTCAGATGACTTTTCCCAAAAGATAACAGGTTAAAATAGATGATACTAAAAGACTTTTTAATTATCAAAACACACATTACTCCTAAAGAGGGAAAGGATACATTAGAGTCTTCAGAACTGGAAGCATAAACTGAACTAATGATTTCCAACCCTTGTTCCAGCCGTTGCTATGTGCTAATTACAAATATCTTACATGATCCTTACAATTCCTGTTGTACAGATTAATAGAGACAGGTTAAGTGACTTGACTAGGGTCACACAGGTAAGATTCTGAAGTGGAGTTGGACTTGAATCTAATTTCATGTTCAACATACTCTCCACTGGGGTATTTAGGTGTCTAGATGGTGGGAGCTGGGGAAGGCCTTCATATCCTATTCAACATGTCAGACCTTGCAGGTGAAAGTCCCATTCTTATGTCTGGGTTCTTTTAAAAATTGTGATGTCACTTGAGTGACTTAATTATTGGATGTATTGATCTGTCACCCCACAAGTGAATTTTTGTTGGAACATAAAAGCTTTATTGCTGTTACATTCAAGCTCTATTCTACCTGGAACTCCTGAACAGACCATTTCATTCCCAGAGAAGTTCCAAGATCTTTTCTTACCTTTTATTTCCCCTTCCTCCCTACCTTATGGATTCCCTAACTTAGTTCATTTACTCATACCTGATGATTCTGGGTTGATGTAAGATTGGTCCCCTCCCTAACAAAACTCGAAGACATTCCTGGATAAGTCAGAGGATTCCTTCTTATTGGGTCCCTTTGTGGCCAGACATAATTTGGGGCCTATTCCCTATGTTGACCAGCACCTACCACGTCCTACTCCTTTACACAGGACTCCTCACCCAAATCCTGATTCTTGGCTTCCTGGGGCAACCACTTTTATGCATGCCCTTTCCTTAAAACTTGTAGCTCAAAATTCTGAGGCCCAGACCCACTTTTGTCCCTACTACTTTTACAATTCCAGCTTTGACAAAAGAGGAAATTTAAAGGTCCCTGCCTGGAACAAGTGAGATTTGAACAGGGCTCTTTCTTTGCTTGTTTGTTTTTAATGAAACTCCATATCTCAGCCAAATTGAAATTTCTGTGGCCACTCATAGATCCAATCCCACTGCTGATCAGCATGGAAACCTTGATATACTCTATTTTCTACTTGAGACTGGGCCAATTTGTTCCTTATGCAGGTTATTTCCCCATCCTCAATGGCCTCCCCATCTCCCAAGAACTTGCCATATTGAGACTGGTTTCAGTGCAGACAGCAAACACACTTTAACCTTAACTGCAGCTCAGAACTACTGAACTCAACAGATCCACCAGTTTCAGTTTCCCTTGGTAATATGTACCATCACACTTGGTTTGACAGTCTTTTCTCTTTGTAGGAAGCTTAGGCTTGATAAAAGAAATGAATTCGGAGCTACTAGAATGACCTTATCCAGAGTTTTGATTAATGAATGAATACGTGCCAGTCTAGAAAGAGATTTCTGATGTCATATCACAAGACTGTCCCTACCCTGTTAATAGTGACTCACACTTATGTAACATTTTTCCCTTATTGATATATTTTGCTTTTGCATGACCTACACAATATCTTTTTTCTCCAGTGAGTCATCCCTTGTAATAAAGATTTTAAAAGAAAAAAAAACAATTTAGCAAACCAGTACATTACCCTGTGCCTGACAGCATATACAGCATTCCATATCTATAGTCCCTCGCCTCTTCAACAAAGGAGGGCATTTTCTTAACTTCTCTGAGACCACGCTTTTGTTTTGTCTTAAATGATGTTGCATTTAACTTTATAAAATTTTGCTCCGAATGATTCTGGCAGTTGGTCATAGATGTGACAGAATAAGAACCACACACCCACTTTTCCAATTAGAAAATAAGCTCAGAGAGAAAACTGTACCCTTTCCATGCCTACCTATAGCAATTGTCAGAAATGGGACATAAACTGTGGTCATCTGATGTTGAGATTCAGTATTTCCTGTTCACATTATGTTTCATGTTCTGGTCAAATTTTTTTTTTTTTTTTTTTTTTTATCAATGACTTAGGTAAGTTATTCAACATAAAAAGCGTACTTATCAAGTCTGAAGATGAAGGTAGGAAATGTAGCTGGATCACAGAATTAGAATCCAAAAAGATCTTGACAAGCTACAAGAGTGAAATTTTACAGGAACAGCTGTAGAAGTCTGTTATAGGTTTAAAGCAAATTATTGCCCAAAGACTGAACAGGAGGGATGTGCCTTGAGAACAGTTTGTGTAAAAAGGACCTTGGTTGGCATTAGTAATTATATTAAAATGAGTCACCTGTAAGCCATGACAACTAATTTTCTTGTGTGTGTGTTTCACAATTTAAAGAGTTCTGTGATCTCATTAGTATGGGGACTCCTCTGAAAATAAATAGCACTGTGCAACCACCCTTGTTACTTTTGTAACTACTCAAGAGTCCTGAATGCTCCAATGGCTATCTGCCTAACATGCCTCAAGCTCCCAAAGACTTTTAGCACCCTGTAAGTACCAGTGTTATCCGTTACCCACTGATATCACTATAAGAACAATCCAGCCCCTCTCTTGAGAATACATCTCTTAGATAGTTTTGTACCACTTGTTGCAGATATGTTACTGCTGGCAATATGCACACCCACCCTGTTTCTCTGTTGCCCTTTGAGAGGCCCATAATTGCAATTTTCTGGAAGGTGTAATATCATGATTTGTATCATAAGAATATTAGTATTAAAAAGTTGAGCTTTGGCTGTAATCTCTGCAACACTGAAGCTGGTGGATTGCTTGGAGACCCTGCGCTACAGTGAGCCTAAATCTAGCACCAATATGGTAAGTTCCACTTTTTTCCAGGGTCCATCAAGCTTCCTAAGGAGGGATGAACTGGCCTATTCTGGAAAAGAGCTGGTGAAAGACTTTGTGACATGCAGTGGAATTGGGGGCTCAGGACTGATTCCTGAGAAATAGGGAGACCCAAAGTGAAGGTTTTTGTTTTTTAATTTTAGCCTGCTCTTTCAATTCTGGGGTCATCTCATTGTTCACCTACTTTTGATATCTATAGCTGAAGGTATATATAAGAAAACCAAAAGATCAGATCAATGAGCTAGCTATTCTGCACTGGTCATTTTTCATTCTCTTGTTTTTTAAACATGCATTACCAAGCTTAATTCTTTTGGGTGGTTGTGAACTTCATTTAGAAGGTTCTATAGTATTCCTGGGTTTGATGCAATTAGTATATTAGTGCAATCTCATCAGGAGATGGGTGCATCTGGAAAGTCTCATCCTCCATAAATTCCTTTTCCAGGTGGAATGTTTACTCGCCAGACATCCTCCATGACAATGACAAGCATCTTTGGGTAGAATATATTTCCCAGTTTTATGCCTTTATTGACATTAATAATCAGGCAGTCATCAGGGAAATAACTTACTATTGCAAAAAGAGATCTGTTGTTGCATCAATCATTGAATCATATCTTAACATTTACATGAGAAGCATCTTACTGAGTGAGTCTGTGCAAATGACTTTGTCAGTGTTTTTAAAAATAACCACAAACAGCACTTGTATTCTAACCATTTATATCATGGTAAAGATGCTCTTTGCTGTAGACTCTCCATTGTAAAAGTCTGTTTCCATCTCATAGTCTCATCAACAATGTTTTTTATAGGCATGTGTATTAACCTCATAAAGATTTTACAGAGATGAAAAATGTAAGCATATAAATCTGTAGTTAGAATTTTTCTTGAACAACTTTTTTAGTAGTAATTCCTTCTATCATTCCACCCTTCCCCAATATTTTCGTGTTCTCTTTTTTCAGTCATCTTGAGACTTTTAGTCCTTCAACATCCTCAAAACTATATTGTCTTCAATACAGTGCTATTCTGTATATAACTTGGCCTGGTCCAGCTTTTCTTCCTGTTATTGTTTTTATTCATAGGTAGTCCTCTTCCAGAGCAACTTCCCTTTCCCCACCTTTCCCTTACCAGCAATACATCTGGGGTTGTGAGGTTAGAGTCTGATTATGATGGTTTTATTATCATTGATGAATAGTTAATTTTAGAATTCTTGGTAGAGCTTTGTAATTTTTAAATCTTTTGTTGCCTTTCTACTTTCATCCTCAGAAGATCTTGCTTAAATGGGTCTAATACTAAAGTTTATATGATCTAATTTCTCCAGATCACCAGAGTTAGTCATTGGATAAATGACTTCCTCTCTTTATCCTTTCCAATTTTCTCCCTTCCTTATCTTTTTTTTCCCCCTTGATCACTGAAAACTCTTAAGATATCTTTTCTGGTTTGCTGGCTGGATTTAAGGGCCATTCTTTAAACTCAAATCACTGGTTCTCATTGATTGGACAACAATGGATCCCAAGCCAAGCTTCATTTGGTCATTGTGTGGGCCCTGATTGACTCTGAGTGAATGTAAATAGCAATTGTTTCTCTTTTGACCAGAACTTCTTGAAGGTCTTCTCCCAGATTGGATTTTTCTCTTTTTTTTGGACTAGATAAAAATAAAGCCATTCTTTGCCTCAGTTCTTAATATTAATCACTGAATAGGTATTGCCTCAATCAAACCAAGACTTGTTAAAGACCTTAGCTTAAGAAGTCTAGGGCCTTCTACTGCATCCAAAGCCATCTTCAGTTAATATAATCTATACCTTGACTCTGGACCCAGATGATCCTGGATGAGAAAGTGAAGCTAGTGACCTTTGCACAACCTACCCTCACTTAAATCCAACTCACTTGAATATCATGGCATTATCTCCTTGATATCATAAATGAAGGACAAACAACATTTAGAGTATGAATTAAAGTTTCTAATAGTAATGATGATAGGATATGGGATAGATATGGGCTAGATGGCATAGTAAACTTTGGAACTCCCAGAAGAGGAAGTTTCCTCTTCCAATCTAGGTTGGCTCATTCTTTGAAACTTGTGATCTTAGAAAACTCTGAAGCACACTGAGAAGCAAAGTGATTTGCTCCAAATCCTGCCATTAGACTGTGTCAGAGGCAGGACTTAAACTCAGGTGTTTGTAGAGTCCAGCTCTTTGTCTATTATAGCATACTATCTTACAATTATAACAATGATAATCTCATATTTATATGGTGATTTAAGGTTTTCAAATCTGCTGCATATATTATTTTTATTAGCTTCTCACAATAATCTCATAAGGTGGGTGCTATTAATACCACCATTCTACAAATAAGAAATTGAGCCTCATAGAAGTTGTGACTTGTACAGTTTCACACAGTGACTGTAATTGTAAGTAACATTTGACCTCACATCTTGATTTCATTCAAGTCCTAACCTCTTTCCAAAATAGCTTGATTTCTGCTCCCTTCCTCACCATCATTGCAGAAGTGGGAAAAAAGCTGTCCAGGACTAAGATCCATTTTTTTGTATTTTTCTTTGTTTCACGAATTGCTCTTCAGCAAATATTCTTTTGTCAGTTCCATGATTGAAGCCTTCCTAATGTGATAAAACTTCAAGATTTCACATGTTCTGCTTATCTTTGAAAACCTAGTACTCCCTTCAGTGCTATGATGAGATAGACCTTTTTTTTTTTTTTTTTTTTTGGTAGAGAAGCAGGAATTGTTTTTGTTTTTTTGTTTTGTTTTGTTTTTGTTTTTTCTATTCTCAATGCCAACTTGGGACACAACTGGTAACACAGGAAGCACTTAATATTTGTTGGTTAATTGATTAAATAAAAAGTACTTCAAAGCAACATGGTGAGTATAGTAAAAAGACATTGGATTTGGAATCTGGAGAAACTTGAATTTGTATCCCATCTTACACTAGCCATATGACCATAAAGAAGTCAGCCTCTGATCTTGTTTACCTGTCTGTAAAATGGAGAAAGTAACACAGTCTCGGGTACCTAAACAGAAGTATAGCATAATTATTTCCCATATCCAAGATAAAGCCATTCTGTATTCTACATTGGTCAATCTCATATAGAGTATTACGTTTAATTCTGAGCACTGCATTTGAGGAAGACCATTGGAATGAATCAGACAAGAAAGTAAATAGGACACTCAGAACTTTGTCCCATGGGTCAAAAAATTTCGCAAAAAATTTAGGCAATATTTAGCCTGGAGAAGAGAAATCTCAGGAGATAGAAGCATAAAGTTTTCAACAATTTGAAGGGCTTTCATGGGAAAGAGCTATTTGTTTAAATTGGTTCCAGAGGGAAAACTAAAACCAAGGGGGAAGGGGAAGTATGGAGAGACAGACCATGTTTTATTTTCTAAACCTCTATGTCCTCTAGCACCTAGAACAGTGCTGGGCAAAGTAGGTGCTCTACAAAGGTTTGTTGGATATTAATCCAAAACTAGAATGTGTGGCTCCCACTTCTATTACAGCTGTGTTATCTTGGACAAGCCATGGGCTCCTTGCTTATCTGCAAAATTAGAGTTAGGTGAAAGCCGACATTCTAACTTTTAAGATTTCAGGATTTAATAAGGGGTAGATGGAACACAGCTGAGAACCCTATTTTTCAAAGCTCTACTAGAGGGACTTGTGGTTCTCATAATGGCCACATCATGGCGCCCTAGCTCCATGCACAGAGTTTAAGCCAAGCATTGGGTCCAGCTAGGAACAAACTACACAGCAGCAAAAGGAGCGGATTCAAGCACACACCCAAATACACAGGGATAAAAATGATCACACAGAACTCAGTTTGTAAAGTTCAGGGAAACACCCCAAAGGCCAGATTCTCAGAAGATGCTCAAACAGGGAAGTAATTAATCAACTAGCCTTTATTAAGTGCTTCCTATGTGTCTGGTGAGAAGCAGCAGAACACTGGAAACCGAGCCAGCCTTATAGCTGAACATACCCGGGTTCCAGTCTCAGCTCTGACATCCTGTTTGGCCCAAGCAATCTCAGTGCTCCAGATAGCTTCTTAAAGTCATATGTTGTAATCAATCTCATTAAAAGGAGCTCCTTACCTGGGAGTCCTCTATACCATGACACTTCTGGTTCTGTCCCTGTCCCTATATATTCTAAGCACTGGGAATACAAAGAATAAAGCTGTCTTTACTCTTCAGGATCTAACATTCTAATTGTCCTACAGACTGACCACAGATTGGAAGTGAGGGGAAAATCATGTGACTCTCCAAACATGTCGAGCCCACAATCAAGGGAGTGTATATACCCTGTGCAAATCTAAGGACTACTCCAGAATTTCCTCTATATACCTCTGTGACCCTTGAGCATCCCAAATTCTAAGCTGGGCCTCTGTACGTGGAGATGGACAGCCTGGCACTGTCCATGTTGTCTTTGGGACCCATGCTTTCATAATTTTTGGATGGGAGAGACAGCCTGCTTGTGGAAAAGGTAGTGATGGTCAGTTGTAAGCAGTGGTTAACTGGGGCTTCTAAGCTCACTGGGGCTCTCTGAGGACAGCTCTGTTTTCCATTTTGGAAGAAGTCCTTGTCTGTCCTTCTGGTCTCCCTTCTAGAAAAATGGGCAGTTTATATGTGGAGATAGGAGATGGAGTCTCACTGTAGTACTCCCAAAGGCTATGGCCTGATTTCCTGATCAAAATATGGGATATCTCTCCATCATTATCCCAACCAGGTCTCAGAAGATGGTTGAAGAGAGGAAAAAATAAATGCAAGTTATTAGGATGTAAAGTCTTTGTGTATATCTTTATCTTTGTTATTCCCTTTGCCCTGAACATTGAAATATTTGTTGATTTGATTGAAGAGTTTTTTTGAGACCTTCCCTTGACAGTATTCTAAGGAGATCCTTAATAAAACCTTTGAAGTGGTCCAGAGATTAACCCCTTCCACAGGCTCAGAGGAAGGTGCTAATACCCTAGACCAGAAGGACCTTTAAGCTTCTCTGGTTCAATTCTCCATAATCCTCATCCCACCGTATCATCCTAATTCTCTGTTGGGCTATTCTGTGAAGGAGGCAGGCTCTGAGAAACCCATTTCCAGGAAGCAGAGAGAGGGAACTCACTTAAAGAACAAAACAGGGTCAGAAGTTTGGTAGAAGGGGAAAAGATTGCTGGACTTGGAATCAGAAGACATGATTTGGAGATCTGATTCTCATTTGCTTTCTTCAGGATTTTAGGCAAATCACTTAACCTTCCTGAGCCTGCTTATTATTGTTTAGCTATTTTCTATTGTGCTTGACATGTTGTGACCCCATTTAGGGTTTTCCTGGCAAAGATACTGGAGTGGCTTGCCATTTCTTTTTCCAGTTCATTTTACTGATGAAGAAACTGAGGCAACAGGGTAAGTGACTTACCTGGGGTCACAAAGCTTGGAGGTATCTGGGGCCAGACTTGAATTCAGGAAAATGAGTCTTCCTGACGTTCTATCCATTATGATACCTAGCTGCCCAGTTTCCTAGTCTATAAAGCCTGTGTCCTAATCTATAAAATTGAGATAATGTTGCAGCTACATGGTGCTATGGATATCAGGCCTAGCATCAGGAAGACCTGAGTTCAAATTCAACTTAAGAATTTTACTAGTTGTGTGATTCTGAGCAAGTCAACTTAATCTCTCTGCCTCAATTCCTCAATCTGTAAATTGGATAATAATTAGCAAGTTGTGGGGAAAATTAAACAAGAAAATATTTGTAAAGCACCTAGTGCTGTACCTGGCACATAGGAAGCACCATTTAAATGAGAACTATCATCATCATCATCATCATCATCACTCTTGCTACCTACCTTGCTACCACTTTGAAAACCTTGAAGTCCTATATAAATATTAACTATTAGACTAAGTGTTAGAGATAACTATAAGCTGAAACAAGTAACATGGTCTGGGGCAAGAGGAATGAGGGAAAGGTTCATGGAGAAAGAAATTTGGAACGGGACTTAATGGTTTGGCTAAGGGGAGGGAGTTAAGGAGGCATTCCAGGTAGAAGAGCAATAGAAGGGAAGGGAAGGGAAGAATAATTTATTAATAAGCAGCTGTTATGTGTCAGGCTAAATCCTTTACAAATATCTCATATGCTCCTTAAAACAACCCTGTGGAAGGAAGGATGTAGAAGGGAATAAGCATTTTTATAATGCCTACTATGTACCAAGCCATTTACAAAAACTGTTTTGTTTTACTATGCCCATTTTACCATTAAGGAAACTGAAGACACGTTGCTAGTAAGAATCTGAAGCTATATTTGAACTCAGATCTTTCTGAATCCATACCCAGCATTCTATCCATTGTGTTACCTAGCTGATGGTGGTGAAGGTGAATGAAGGAAAGAAACGGGAATGATCCTGTTTTGTGTTTAGGGATATCAAGCAGATTGGAGGAAGAGAATGTGAAGAAGTCTGGTGATAAAGATGTCATTTTTGGTCTCAGATGAATTTAGTAGAAAAGTCAAGTCAACAAGTATTAAATTCATATTGTGGACAGTGCTAAGCTCTGGGAACACAAAGATAGTCCCTTCCCCTCAAGGAGCTCATGATGGAATTGGCAAAAGAAGCTAGATTACAAGTGGAGGAGTCAGCAGGGGGGGGGGGGGGAGAATAGTGATGGCTGGTGCAGATGATTCTAAAAGTTTGCTGGTAACAAGTTGAGAAACAGATGAGACAATAATTCAATAGGAAACCAAAAGCAAGAACAATATTTCTCCCTCCCTCCCCAAGGAAAGGGAGATCTGAGAATATAACCAATAGAGGAGTGACATGATCCCAAAAAAGAGGAGTGGGTCTCAGAGTACCCCTTAACAAGAGTTCACACAGATTCTTTTTCTCCAAGATAGACAATCAGGGGTCTCTCTAAGCTCTCTTCTTCTCATTCCTTCAAGGAAAGAATCTTTATCTCTATTCCAACTCTCCTTTTTTCAAGAGAAAACTAGACATCCCTCTGTAGAACTTCACTCTTTGGGCCTGGGACCATTAACCAATTCTCTGGGATCTCCCCTGTTATTAACCTCAAATATCATGTTGGTTTACAAAACAAAGTTTGTAGGTGACTATGACCTCAAGGTTTTTTTCAACTGCATATATACTAATGATTCTTGTTCTTTATTTTTTGAGAAGTAGCATGATTGGTGTTTGCATGAAGAGATGATCTCAAAGCTAGAAAAACTTGAGTTTTAGACTCCTATCTGAGACAGTGATTGTGACTGTATATTGGGAGAATTTTCTCTCCTGAGAATTTTTATATTAATGAAATAATGGGTCTAGTTCCTACTTGTTCTATTTAGTGGCCCCTGTAAATTCTGCCCCTCTGATACTCTTAAGTACCTTCTCTCCTTCCCTTTCATTTCCTATTGTTCTTTTATCTTTGTCTCTTTTTTGTCCATTTAAACATTTTCTTTTATTGGTGTTTAAATTCTAAAAACCAATTGAAAGAATGCTGCACTGGAGATGATGTGAATAGCATTTAATGGTGTTTAATTTTTTTTTATTGATGTCTTTTGTTTTTACATCACATTCATTTCCAAATATATTCCTCCTTCCTCCATCTAGTAAGCCTTCCCTTGTAACAAAGATTACAACAACAACAACAACAACAACAACACCAACAAAACAACTAACAACCATTCAGCAAAACAGACATATTAATCTTATTGTCAGCATGTTCAAGATTCCACACCCATTATTTTCCTGGTTCTGATTACTTCAATATGCATCAGTTCATATGTCTTTCCATTTTTAAAAAATCCTTTATATTCCTAATTTCTTATAGCAAAGAAATATTTCATTACATTATTGTGCCACAATTTGTTTAATCATTCAACAATCAATGGAAACCTATTTCATTCCTATTTCTCTATTACCTCCAAGGTGATTCCTCCCTTTCAGTATCTCTCTCTCTCTCTCTCTCTCTCTCTCTCTCTCTCTCTCTCTCTCTCTCTCTCTCTCTCTCTCTCTCTCTCTCTCTCTCTCTCTCTCTCTCTCTCTCTCTCTCTCTCTCTCTCTCTCTCTCTCTCTCTCTCTCTCTCTCTCTCTCTCTCTCTCTCACCCCCCCTTGTACATGTGCAAATGAAGTATCCTCTTTGTGAAGGGCACACTACATTCTGTTCATTTTTATCCATCCTTTCATATCTTATCGCATCTTAGGGAACTAGAAGAGATCTTACAAAAGGATCTATGGCCAAGTTACTCATATTATTGATGAGGAAATTGAGGCATAAAGTAGGAAAGGGACCTGCCCAATGTCACATATTGAGTTGGTAAGAGAGGTGGAGGCAGGACTAGAACTCAGATCTCCCAAGTCCCAGTTTCACACTGGAACCAGGAGGTCCCACTACATCTAATGTTCTTTCAGGAGCTGCCATATTTTCCTCAGCACTCTCGGTGTGCCTCCTATTGTGCACTTGGATCTTTCTCCCCAGCATGTCTGTGGGTTCCTAGATCATTCCAGCCCCTCTTTTTGGCCTATGTTCTCCCCTCAACTCTTTCCCAGACTCTCTTTCAGGGGGCTCCATGAACATTGATGGAGGACAAGGGAAAGAATGATTTCTCCCCCTATTTTATTTAAGGCTGCACACATTTCCCATCTGGGCTTATTTGAATTACAGATTTTAATCACAGCTCGTCTAGTTTTCCACTTTTTTTGTGGTCTATCTATTTGTGCTCCAGGGTGTGTCTCTGCATCAGCGTGGCTGGGTTGTAGCTGTCCCTCCCAGTGCAGTGCTTGACTTGGATCCCGAAGTAGGAGTAGACAAGCTAGGAAGCTGCGAAAGGGCACCAGGGGGTGGGAGGGCACGGATTTGGATGCCACAGATTGGGCT